>NC_061091.1:36374323-36389323 GCF_015104395.2 Macrobrachium nipponense
CACAAAAAACAATGAACGCAAAAGCAGAAATAGGTCAACAAGAGGGTGATCAGTAATATGCCTTGTTTGGGTCTAGTCATGAGGTCGGCCATGAAGGACCATTTCTGGATTTACGAAATCCGAGGGTATGTACGACAACCAAGCCAGAATTTTGTTGGAAAAAAAAAGAGTCTACGAAAACTGAATCATACGTTGAAAACCAGTGTGTACAAAATGCAAGGTTTGACTATAATATATATATATCAATATATATATATATATATATATACTATATATATATATATATCTATATATATATATATCCCCCTATATATATATATCTATATATATATCTTATATATATATATATCTATATATTAGAGATATATATATATTTATACTATACTATATATATATATATCTATATATATGATATATATATATATAATAGATATAGATATATATAGATATATAATATATCATATATATATATCTATACTATATATATTATTTATTGATATATCTTATATATATATCGATATATATATAATATATAGATATATTAAGATATGATCTATATATGATATATATCTATAATATATCATATATATATTAGTATATAGAGTATATATATATACTATATATAAAGATAATCTATAATATAGATATATATACGAATATATATATATATATATATATATATATTTATCTAGTATTATATATATAATATATCTATATAGATATATATATCTATATATAGGATATATATATAATATATATATATATATAATATATATATATCTATATATATGATATATATCTATATATATAGATATATATAATCTATATATATATATATATATAGATATTATTTATCTATATATATATATATATATATATATATTATATATGATATATATATAGGTATCTATATATATATAGATATATATATAGATATATATATAGATATATATATATATATATATATAATATAGATATATATATAATATATACATATATATATATATGATATATATATAGATATATATATCTTATATATATAGATATATTTATCTATATATATATACTATATCTATATATATATAGAGAATATAAAGGTTTTTTTGCCCACGAAGGGAAAAAAAATGACGAGTGGCCGATCCTTTCGGTCCTATCCGGACCCTACTGGGGTCCGAATAGGACCGAAAAAATCCGGCCAACCGTTTTTTATCCTTCGAGGCAAAAAAACCTTTATTTTACATAGCATACGTATATACTCGTGATCAAGTTATCATTATAGATATATATATATATGATATATATATCGATATATATATCTATATATATATATATATACCGATATAGATATATATATAGCATATCTATATAGATAGGAGTATATGATAGATTGGATAGAATATAGATAGCATATATATAGAATATCATAATATATATAGATATATATTATAATGTATCATATATATATATATACAATATATGATATATATATAGATATATATAGATATATAAATAAAGTAGCCTATTGTATAAAAAAATAATAAGATATAGAGATTGGGTATATATATATATAAACCGAGTACTTTCGGTCCTATTCGGACCCTCAGTGACCGGGTCCGAATAGGACCGAAAATACTCGGCCTAATCTCGCTTTTGTTTTCATTTTTTTTTCCTTCGTGGCAAAAAAAAAACCTTATTTATTACATAGCATCACGTTTTATATACTTCGTGATCAAGTTATTCATATAGATATATATATATAGATATATATATAGATATATATATCTATATATATATATATAATATATATACCTAAATATATATATATATATTATATATAATATATAGATATAATATATAGTAATATCTATATATATAGAATCTAGTATATATATATATATAATATATATTAATATATCTATATATATATATATATAGATAGATATATTATAGATATATATATATATATATATAATATATATATATATACTATATATATATATATATATATATATACCAGTACTTTCGGTCTTATTCGGACCCTCAGTAAAAGAGGGTCCGAATAGGACAAGAAAAGGATCTTGGCTATCTCGCTTTTCATTTTTTCCTTCGTGGCAAAAAAACCTATTTATACATAGCATCACGTTTTATATACTTAGATCAAGTTATTCATATCTATATTTATATATTATGATTAGATATATAAATATATATATATAGATATATATATATATAATATATAATATATATATCGTATATCTATATATATATATAATCTATAGTATATATATATATATATATATATAACTCTATATATTTATATACTATAGATATATATATATCTATATATATATATATATCATATATAGTATATATATCATATATATAATAGATATATATATACTATAGATATATATATATATAGTATATATATATATATCTATATATCTATATTTATATATATATATAGATATTATATATATATATATATATATATATATATATATATATATATCTATACTATATATATATCTATATCTATATATCTTATATATAGGAGTTTTATCACTACACCATCATTCATATATACGCATTAAGCTACAAATGTCTTTTAATATCTAATTCGCTCTACCTAGGAATGAATGTATTTTCATATATGTTATCCAAAGGACAATTTTTTTGTTGATAAGAAATTCGTCGGCTCATGGGCTCGAAACACGGAACCAAAATTTCAGGACGTACAGTGGAGCTTTTTATTTATAAGGCTATCATGAAAGGTATCAGTTAACCCCGCTTCTCAAATGCAAATCCCTGTTGTGCTCAGGTATTCATTATTTTAGAGCCTGCATGAACCCACCTCGACCTTGATAAGTTTGCAGTGGTTTTGTTGTACGTAGCCATGTTATGCGTTTTTTTATCACATCACCATGATCCATATATATATACGAATTAAGCAACAAGTGACCTTGAATATGGCTACGTCGACAAAAGCACTACAAAGTTATCAAGGTCGAGGTGGGTTGATGCCGATTCCAAAACAAAGAATACCTGAGGCGACAGGGATCTGAAGGTGAGAGCCAACTTAGCTGGTTCAAAGGACTCCCCGTTTCAGAAGACTCCCCCAGCCAGTTCAAACTAGGTTCAGTCTACTCCCCATAATGTTTCAAACGACTCCCCGCCAGTTTGAAATGGTTCATCAGTCGAATGAAAACAGTTTCAAATTACTCTACCACCGAATGAACTGTCGAATGTAAATTTCCTAAAGGATGTTGTTTGTCTGCAAGAAAGCTGACCCAGGCAAAACAACAAGCTGATTTTCTAAAGAGGAGATATCAACAGAAGAATTTTGTCGTTGGCCAAAAGGTGTTGCGTTACAGCCTTTGCAGAGCTGACAGAAAAGGATGCAAGCAGACTGATCTGTGGGATGGTCCCTACGAGGTGGTTCAAGTTTGCAGAAAGGGACTATACTGTCTTGTTAAAGCAACTACGAAAAATGTCCTCAAGATGGTGAACAGATGCAACCTGAAGCCCTTCTTCGATTACGCTGCTTCAATAGTCTCCTCACCACGGCTGTCTCCGCCATCTCGAAGTGTCAAGATCGTCGGGGATGAGCAATAGGAGATTGATTACAAGTTCTGTCCTTTGGCGGTCGCAAAACAGCGAGACATCTACAACTCTGGTGGACGCCTGAAATTGAAAAAGAACACAGGTCCATCTGAATAAATGAATAAAAATTTCAAGAACACCAGGGAACTGCTTCTAATTGAGGACACTGAAGGAGACAGAAACTCTCTTTCGTTCACTGTCATATGACATCACCGGAGAAGAAGACCGACACTCCATCATAACGAGCTTTACATGCGAATATGCTAGCATCACCAGAAAGGCCAGAGAAGTTTCAATGCGTCAGGATTAAGTCTGGGGGACTACAACAAAGATATTAGCGGCAGCCAACCTGTTCGATGTTAAACGTGTTTATGGAGCCAAGTTCGGCCCAAGTTACACATGGCACATACATAAACCAAAAGATAGAATACTTATCGAGACTGTGTATCTTAAGAACAAGTCAAGGTTTCATTTCAAAATTATGTAATAAAATGTAATTACTCGTGTACTGTTTCTATTTTGGCATTCAAAACTGGCAATTATTTCAACCTGAGAGGGACAGCTGTCAAACTAGTTTCAAGTGACTCCAGGATTCACATTTAGGGAGAGTTATCTCAAAAGTCTACACCGGTGTTAACTTATACCTCTCTTGATAGCCTTGTGGGTAAAGAGCTTCATTGTTCGTCTTGAATTTGGTTCCGTGGTTTGACGAATTTCTTATCAGCTTAAAAATTGCCCTTCGGTTAACATATATGAAAATATATATTCCGAGGTAGAGTGAATTAGATATTAAAGGACATTTGTAGTTTAATGCGTATATGTGTATATATACATACATATATACTATGAGTCTTATCACACACACACATATGTACATATTATATATATATATATATATATATATATATATATATATATATATATATATATATATATATATATCATATATATATATATATATATATATAGTATATATATATATATAGATATACATATATATATATATATATATGTATATATATATATATATGATATATATATATATATATATATATATATATATATATATATATATATCTGTAAGGCCCAGGGTTTGATAATAAATATATAGTCCATGCGTTCTCTGTGACCTATGGAATGTGGAGAACAGTGTAGAGGTAACGACCTTGAGAGTAGCTGATCAATGAGTTTCTGGGGATGGGCGTGAGATAAAAATGATTAGTTCGACAAGTCAATGTACTGAGTTTATGAACTCTTCTCAAAGTGCCTTTGCGAAACTGGATGCAGCTAGAACCGCGAGGCGCTAGCAAACTGTGTGTTCGTATGTGCGTGTGTGCCTGTTCCCTTTAATAGGTTCATACCAAGCTATGGGAGGGATTTTGATAGAGGGCTTCAAGTTACAGGCAAGATGCCGTGGCATTCGCTGGGGGAGTTTTTTGTTAAGTGTTTAAGTGTCCGGAGTTGTCTGGGTAAGTGTTCAAGTGCTTTAGCCAAAGGGATGGCTGTTTGATATCTTGTAAGATGTTCCATTTTATTAACTTTGTCTTTAAAACTTGGGTGTGTACTTACCGGGATGTTTCTGTATCTTTGAAACAGACGGATCTGGAATATCGGGGGACAAAGAGTTCCCAGTGGGGTGTAGACTTGTTTTGGTGACTAGACATTGTACTGTTTTTGAGTTAGTCTGTAAGACTGGATTACTTGGTTAATTGATTTATTTATTCTTGTTAATAAACGTTAATGTTATGATGCAACTCTCTCATTTTCATTACCTGTTAGAATGGAGAGATTCCTTGGAGAGAGAGAGAGAGAGAGAGAGAGATTGTCGGTGCTAGAGAGAGAGAGAGAGAGAGAGAAAGGTTATAAGTAATGGGATGTGTGGGTCTGCCTTCCGTTTCGTGTCCACGCTTACCTTATGAATACTGGGGGAATAATCCCCCATGTTACAGTGGTGGCAGACGGTTAAGAGGGGATATAAAAGTTTTCTTTTTTTTCTATGCCTAGGAACGCCAATGTAGAGATGGGTGGCCAGTTAGAATTAAAAGGGGTTATGGCTTAGCGATAGTTTTCGAACGACAAAGCCTGGTGGGATTGTGGAAAATCGTTAAACTGTTAGTTTTCAGTTACTTAGTGAGAAAAATGAGAAAATATCTGTCTTTTAACTGTGCTAAAGGGAGGGAAGGATTTTTATGGGACTCAGCATTTTTCCCAGGGAGTCAGCCTAGAAGCAGTGAGCGCACCCAGTGTGACTTTTGCTTGTGTAATGACGAGTGTATTCCGAGATACCCGTGCGGGTGTTGTGTTTAATGCATATATCACTACCGCGTTTTACGAAGAATTTCGAGTTCCTTTTGTTCCCGTTATGGAGTGGTGAGTGTTAAACTATTGTTTATCAAAAGGAGTGGGTTTTGTTTAAATATTTCAGTGAAATGGGATTGGTTCAAGAGGTCAACAATTTTTCTTGTCTTTGCCCCATAGTGACGTGTTTTCTTTATTTGCACGTGTTTATAATAGACGTATTTGTCTTTGTTTTAAACACATAAGAGTGTATTAAGGTGTATTTTTCTATGCATGTGAACTGTGCTTAGATAAGCATATTTGGCTTAGTGACACAGAGCGGCCACAATTTTACAGGCTCAGCACATTTCTGCAGAGAGGCGCCTTGCATTGCAAGGGTACTAGCATCCCTCGGGGGGATAGTGGCATGGAAGGTGAGATAGTGCAGGGGAGGGTACTAGTGTATACATTGGGAAGGGGTCCTCAGACACTGTTCAAGGGGAGATGGGGGTATTGCTGGTATGCCTCGGGGGGGAGTGTCAATGCTCAGGGGGGGAGAAATTTTTTTTTTTTTTTTTTCGTGTGGGTGAACTCCCCCTTCCTCCTTCTTTCGTTTGTGTTGGGAGATGGGTTTGGCCTTGACATTGAATGCTAAGATATCAGCTGATTGATAAGTTGATGAAGTGAAATGCCCGTAGAGTCTTTTTTTTAGAAAAGAGATTTTTTTTTTCTCTCTTGGACGAAGAGAAAAGGAAATAAAAAGAGATTTTTCTTTTCCGTGAATGAGGGGAAAAGTAGTTAACATGCACAGGATGTGTTATATGTTTCTTTGTGCCTTGAAAGACACAAATATAAGGGGGATACACAGATTATTTTTTTTTATTGTGTTGGAGAGATTACTTTGAAATGCTGATGATTGGTGTTGTATCTGTGTTGTGTGGCAATGGTGTTATGTCATGGTGTTGCATGCTGGAGAAATTGTATATCATAAGATTCAGCATTACTGTTGTATGCTATTTTGAATTTCACCCTTACTTGAGATTTTTGCAAGAGAATTATTGCTGTGGAGAGTTATTATTATTATTAATAATTGTTATACTTGAGATGTGTTACGGGAGGGTTTGCTTAAGTATAATTATCATTACGGGAGAATTGTTTTACGAGAGATTTGAGATATTTCATGGGAGATTAGTTGATAATTATTACAGATAATTATTCAAGGAGAATTATTACAAGGAATTAATGGGAGAAGTCTTGTGTTAATTGTTTGTTGAGTTTTTGTAACTTTGGAGAACATTTCAGTGATTCACGGATGAGTTTGCTGAATCTTGATGAAATCTGACTGAATCTTGTGATTGTGTTGAAACTTGCTGAACTTTTGCTGAATTTTGTGCTGAATTTTTGGAGAATGGACAAGCATTAACATTGGTGATGTTTTTTGTACTGATACTGATGATTTTGATGATAGCAGTTTTTTGGTGATTTTGTGATAATGATATTTCTGATACTGATTTTTTTTATACTAATGCGTGGGTGCCGTAATGCTATCAAGGGAGGTGAAATCTTTTTTTTTAATATTGGGAGGAACTAACAACACATTATTTTAGTTTTTTTTCTTTTTTTATGAGTTCAGCAGATAATTGCTTGACATCTAGTGAGTTACGGGAGATAGTTTAACAGGTGCCGTGATTTTTCTTTTCTCCTTTTTTGAAAATAGCCATCGCTGACACAAGTTTTTTTACAAGGTGAATTTGAGTTTATTTTTTCTCTCCAGTTAGTGTGAATAATATCTCAGTTCATGACTTAGAGTCATTGTTCGGGAACGTGTTCGTGTTTTAGCTATTTGATGCTATAGAGAAATATATGGGAGAACTTTTTGCACGTTTTGAATGCATACGTAATGGCACTACATTTTTTCTCTGGATATTTGTGTTCCAGAAATTGTGAGTTTTCTTGCACAATACCCTTGTTGTATTTGTGACAACTTTGTGAGAGATAGGAAACTTGGTTAAGTTTTCTAGTGACTTATGTCGTAGTGCTATGGAGAAGTCTTGGCTAAGACACAGTTGGGAATTCTGTTATAATGACTTGTGGCACATTGGTGATTTTTTCTAGAATTTTCTAGACAGTTTTATTTGCCGAGTTTTGCCCTTTTTTTTAGCAGTTATGCTAAATGGAGAGAGTTTTTATAGTTTTGACTATACATTGAGTTATTCTTTGGAGAATTGGAGTTATAATTGAGATATATTATTTTGGAGAGATAATTGGAGGTATATATTATTTTGGAGTTATATTTTGAGATATAATATATTGGAGATATATTTTTTTGGCCATTTTTGATATTTGCCAATAATGTGATGAGAGCTATGTTTAGTTCAATTATTTTGCAGCCATCTTTGTGCAAATGGAGACACATGGAGGTTATGGGCAATATTTGTGAGTATGTGAGTTAGTTGCCTTGAGTGCACATTTTTTGGAGATATATTATTTGGAGCCTTGTTTTGTTCCACATGGAGTTATTGGGGAAATAGAGGTAAATATTTTGTATTTGCCGAAATAGAGGTGATTATTCTCTATTCTTGGAGTGGTGTCTTTTTTTTTACTGACTGTGGCATTGGAGAAATAAGAGAATAATATATGGGGTTGGTTTTAACCAAATGGAGGAAATATTTTTATAACCGGATGGTGTTATTATAATATGGTGTCTCATAATGGAGTTGGAATTAATCTTTGGCGGGGTGACTCTCTTTTTTTGTTGTGGATGGAGTTTTTTCGAGTCAAGAGAAGATTTCTGTGGTTCTCTTTTTTGGTTTCGTGACTATTTAGAGGCGAATGGCATTACTGCATTACGAGTCATTTGGAGATGTGTGTGCATTTTTTATGTTCACAAGTGTGTTATTCTTGGAGAAATATAATTTAGGGAAAAGTCATGTTGAGAGAATAAGTCTTCGAGACGAATTTTTGAACACATTAGTCATATCCTGGAGTTAAATCTGTGAAATGTGTCTGTTAGACCTTTTTCTAGAGAATCATGAGTTTCCAAACTTATGTGTCTGACTAGACAATTTTTGTGCTGTGTTTGAGCATGCGTCCGCAGGCGATTTTTCTGCTGACAAGCGATGTGATGAGCCGTGTGCTGATTCTTTTCCTCTGATGATGATAGATCAGAATTTTTGCAATATCTGGAAATGTTGACAATAGCATTTCACGAAAGCGCATGTGTGAGAGTTTGCTTTCTGGCAAATTCCGTGGCTTTACATGGAGCATTTCTTGGGGAAAAAGTGGGGTGTTATGCATATTATACATGTATTATGTATTTTGTGATTGGGGAAATCTACTTGTGATTATCTTTTTTATTATTATTTTTCTTCCTTTTCCTATGAGAGATATAATTTGGGGATTGTTGAGCTTAAGTAGCATTTCTTTTTGACGGGAGATTTGATTTTACCGGGAGATGTGATTTTTCTGGGGTTGTTACTTAAGTAATGGGAGTTTGACATTAAGTCTCATTTTGATTAATTATTGAGCAGTAAAGGGGTTTTTGCTGTTAAAAGTTGGAGATTTTTACTGATTTTGTGGGTTGTTCAAATATCAGAGTTTGAGAGAACATTTTTGGGTCTGGGTGTTACGAGATTCTTTTTTTTTTTCCTTGGGCTTATTGCGATTTTTGTCTTTTCTTTTTTTCTTGTGAGCACATTCGAGTTTGAAATGTGAGTGCAGAATTCCGTGGAGTTGCTGTGATTTCTGAATTGTGTGTGTGCTGATGTGTGAGTTTGGAGAATTGAGTTGGAGAACTTGATGTTTTTTTTTCTTTGAGAGTTGTGATAATGACTTATGATTTAGTAGTCATATTAAGGGAGTTAATTGGGAGACGTTCAGTTAGTGTTTCTGACTTTTTGAGATCATTGTTTGATAGAAGTAGTATGTTTGGGTTAGTTTTCTTGGATTGACCAAAGACTCGACTGACATACTAACACCGAAAAAGTCGTTCCCCGACACCAGCAAGACGTCCACCAGCCGTGAGGTTGCTGCCGTGTTGTCCACGGTGATTACAAGAATTTCCATGTGGGTGTTCAAGAGAGTTCTACAGCGTGTTTTTTGGGGATCTACAGAAGCCGTGAGAAGTCTTCTACGATGAGGGAGGCATTCCGTCTTCCTACAGTTAGCTACAGTCTGCTACAGGTTCAGCTACTTGCAGACAAGCGAAGAGGGATATTCAAGAATCCTAATGCAGAAAATATGAGAGAAAATGCGTCTTGTGTTATTGGGAGAATAAGCGTGATAATTTTATAATGCCAGAGACGTGCAGTTTTACTTATTTTGTTTTAAGCCGGCCAGTGTTTTGTGTTATAAGCAATTTTGCTAGGCGGGAGCTAGCATTTGTGCGAGGCCGAGCTATCTGTAAGGCCCAGGGTTTTGATTAATAATATATAGTCCATGCATTCTCTGTGACCTATGGAATGTGGAGAACAGTGTAGAGGTAACGACCTGAGAGTAGCTGATCAATGAGTTTCTGGGGATGGCGTGAGATAAAAATGATTAGTTCAACAAGTCAATGTACTGAGTTTATGAACTCTTCTCAAAGTGCCTTTGCGAAACTGGATGAAGCTAGAACCGCGAGGCGCTAGCGAACTGTGTGTTCGTATGTGCGTGTGTGCCTGTTCCCTTTAATAGGTTCATACCCAAGCCTATGGGAGGGATTTTGATAGAGGGCTTCAAGTCACAGGCAAGATGCCGTGGCATTCGCCGGGGGGAGTTTTTTTGTTAAGTGTTTAAGTGTCCGGTTGTCTGGGTAAGTGTTCAAGTGCTTTAGCCAAAGGGATGGCTTGTTTGATATCTTGTAAGATGTTCCATTTTATTAACTTTGTCTTTAAACTTGTGTGTGTACTTACCGGGATGTGTTCTGTATCTTTGAAACAGACGGATCTGGAATATCGGGGGACAAAGAGTTCCCAGTGGGGTGTAGACTTGTTTTGGTGACTAGACATTGTACTGTTTTTTTGAGTTAGTCTGTAAGAACTGGATTACTTGGTAATTGATTTATTTATTCTTGTTAATAAACGTTAATGTTATGATGCAACTCTCTCATTTTCATTACCTGTTAGAATGGAGAGATTCCTTGGAGAGAGAGAGAGAGAGAGAGAGATTGTCAGTGCTAGAGAGAGAGAGAGAGAGAGAGAGAAAGGTTATAAGTAATGGAATGTGTGGGTCTACCTTCCGTTTCGTGTCCACGCTTACCTTATGAATACTGGGGGAATAATCCCCCATGTACTATATATATATATATATATATATATATATATATATATATATATATATATATATATATATATATGTACTAAATACATACATACATACACACACACACACACACACACATATATATATATATATATACTATATATATATATATATATATATATATATATATATAGAGAGAGAGAGAGAGAGAGAGAGAGAGACGTGTGTAGTGTGGACAGGTGGGAAGGAGAGAAAGAGGGTCATCAGGTAAGTGCCGATCATTTCATGTCTTGTGAACATTTACGCTCCCCTGACCATAATATCCAAAAACGTTTTGCACATTAGGCTCCTCTTACGAGTCCCACGATAACCAAATGACGTTAGGTTTTATTACATCAGCTAAAACACAGAAAATGGATTTTTAAAAAAATAAATGAAGGTGGAGTTCCATCAAATTTAAATATATGTTTTTCCTTTTTTTTTCTTTGTATCATCGATATATCACACCTTCAGTTAATTTATGAATAGCAAAGTATATGCTAAAGGATGAGATTTTCAGGTTAATTAGTAAGGGTTCCTTCCACAGCATAACGATGTTAACCCCGGGCGCAGCAGTGGCTACACAATTCTGATAATTAACAGCAGATACTCTGTTTATAGAATCTATGTAAACTTCTGTTAACTATCGTAAACCACTTATAGGATAAAATATAATTTAAGAGGGAAATATCTTCCTCTACAAGCGTTTGTTGTTCCCTCGAACAACATTTAAAAACTTATGTGTGAAAGGAAATCATGACATGAATTATGAATATGCAAAGGTAACTTCGCGTTAATGGAAATCTTTATCAAGTGATAAATCTTATCAAGTTGCGGCTGGGAGGCTGAAAAGTAACCTGGAAAATGAATACTATTCAATTAAAACTAATTAAATGTGTGTGTGTGTGTGTGTGTGTGAGAGAGAGAGAGAGAGAGAGAGAGAGAGAGAGAGAGAGAGAGAGAGAGAGAGAGAGATTCATTATAAAAACATGGAGAGAATTATAAACATCAAGATAACAGAAATAATGCTTTATAAGACTTACTTCGGCATTATGTCGTTACTAAAGATGCAAAACCTATACAGTAAGAGCAAAAGAGAATGGAATAGGCATTATTCTAATAATGAGTTTATTACAGGCTTTAGCAAAGTAAAATCGATGAAATATGTACTACTCTTCAGTGACACATCCCCACAGAAGTGGTACAACCTGTTGCGTGCTTTGCATGACGAACTGTAGACGGTAACTGCTGTCAGCAGATCGTTGTTTTAGCCTGCCATTAATTGCCGGTTCGTTTTGGTCAGTTTCCAACTAATGACCAACTTCTCAAGCTCCAACCTCTTCCAGTATTTATCTCTGAATTGAAAATAAATCCTTGATATTCGCGCGAAGCTATGTTTTACCGGGAATTTTAATAATAAGACTAGAAATAAGAATAGAATTGTTCCACTTCTGTGGGGATGTGTCACTGAAGAGTAGTACATATTTCATCGATTTTACTTTGCTAAAGTCTGTAATAAACTCATTATTAGAATAATGCCTATTCCATTCTCTTTTGCTCTTACTGTATAGGTTTTGCATCTTTAGTAACGACATAATGCCGAAGTAAGTCTTATAAAGCATTATTTCTGTTATCTTGATGTTTATAATTCTCTCCATGTTTTTATAATGAATCTCTCTCTCTCCTCTCTCTCTCTCTCTCTCTCTCTACACACACACACACACATTTAATTAGTTTCAATTGAATAGTATTCATTTTCCAGGTTACTTTTCAGCCTCCCAGCCGCAACTTGATAAGATTTATCACTTAATTTTTCCTTTCTGTTCACGATATGCATGGATGCTTCTGTGGATCCATTCTTACCTTATAAATAAAAGGTGTGTACTAGGAGAGATTCACACAATGCTTGTTTTCCGCTGGTATAGTGGTTAGTATCGTGTCATGCCACTCAAATGTCACAGGTTCGCGTCTCCCCCAGAGCGATAAAAAATCACTGGCTCTGTATCATGATCAGTTACTGCTGCAGTGTGGGGTCTACGGTTAGAGGCTGAAGCCAACATTCTTTAGAAGCTTGAATTTCAAGTCTATGGCCCCTGTGTGGTTATTCCATGGAATAGGTTTTATCTACTGAAATAATGATATATTAATATATAATAATACTAAAATATCTCCAAGTCTACTAAAATCTAAGGAAATCATTATATATATGTATATATATAAAGAGAGAGAGAGAGAGAGAGAGAGAGAGAGAGAGAGAGAGAGAGATAACCTATTTTATATTTTATAAACACATAAAAAATCATATTCTAATTATTATTCCTAATAAGAACATATTATATAATAATCAAAGAAACAATTACAAATTAATAAAAAAGCAATTATATGAAAAAAAAAACAAAATGGAAATCTGTGAACTTACTTGGCTGGCTTGCTGGGAATATACATCCAGAAGGGACAGCGACCCCTAAATGGCACAAGCTGCTCGTCCATATTGAGATGAGGCCCTGGAGAGTAATTTTGTCTGCAATTAGCCACCACACGATCGAAAACTTTGCGACTGGGAGCAAGGCGATCTGTCCTTACTTGCTCCGCTCTGGTGGCTGAATCGTCGAAATGAATCACTCTCGTTAGCGGGGCAAAATGACGCTTGCTCATTGTACAAGGGTACAAAGGATTGCCCTCCGGAAGATCCCACATGTCGCTTGTTGTGGTGTGATTGCCTGATCTTAAAGCCGACATTATCAGAATCCCAATAAACGCCTTCAGTTCCCTCAGGTCCATGTCCCTGAGGGCAACATTGCCCTTATGATGAAAATTGCTCCTAAAAAGGACAAGTCGATCATTGGAACGCAAGACAATCTCTGCTAGCATAAAATCAGACAAAATGTCGCTCACTCTTACCACCCCAACGTTGACATCGGTGGGACCCCCAGGTTCAATCCTCGGCGTAAACAAAGGTGGGAGGGAGGCATTGGGATCTCTCCGCCACTTGGTCCCATCACGAGCCTCAACAATTTTGGGTCCTATTCACTGGATAGGAGCTCCCCGGGCTGGCTGGAGGTCACCCTTCTTCCTCTTCCTACTCCTAAGCTCTACCAGGGAGAACGCGTCCTCAGCCCGAGAGGTTGAGGGACTTATGTGTAGGTGTGGCGGTTGTAGTTGTTGTTGTTGTTACAACAATGGGGACAGTCCCACTAACCCCCGGTGCCTCCCCGCCATCGGCGTCGTCCTCATCCCAGGGGAGAGGTCAAGAGGATTAGCCTCTTCTTCCAACGCAGCAGCCTGTCCCTGACTCGGGTCGTCTACATCCTCCTCCTCAACAAAGATGGCAGCCGATTGCTCTTCCTCGCCATCAGACTGGACCTCCAGGTGGTCCTCAACATCACTTTCTAATTCATAGAAATGTGCGTTGATAGCATCTTCACCCAGAGGTCTCTCTCTCTTCGAAGTCATAACTGAAAAAAAGCAAAACATTAGAAATGAGCACTTGAAAAAACCGAACATTAGAAATGAGCACTCGAACGAAATAGGCCCATATAGCAATAAGGGCATCTCAGCCAATGCCCGGGGCAAGCACGTGATAAACACACCATCCTCCCACATATCCCGATAATAAAACAAAACTATACTAATTAGTTATATAATAAACACTGTCCTACATCATTTTTGTTATTATAAATGTTTTTTTGCAAAAAAAAAAAAAAAAATTTAGCACTGGAACGGAATCATTGCATATGGCAACAAGGGGATCTCAGTCAATGCCCCAGTCAACAAGTGATAAACATCCTCCCACATATTCCAATAATAAAGCAAAACTATACTAATTAGTTATATGATAAA
>NC_061091.1:36394323-36416823 GCF_015104395.2 Macrobrachium nipponense
ATAAATAAAGGTTTTTTTTTTTCCAGAGAAAAAAAGAATTTGAAAAACGTTAGCCGTACTTTCGGTCCTATTCGGACCCTTTACTGAGGCATACTGATTTTACAAAGAACACCATAGTCCAAAAGAAGGCTTAATATACAAACTGACACTACCAGGTTAGCCATAAGGGCGATTTTTCCTCTACAGAGAGGAGGAGGAGTCATAGGCTAGCCACACCTTGAAGGAAACCTGCAGTAAACAAGTGATTCTTCCAGAAAAAACAGTACATTTTGAAAACAACACGGGAGCATATACAATTTAATATCATGAATTTTTACACAAATTTTCCCAACAAAATTTATTATTAATGAAAAGACGAAAGAAAATATAAATATATATATATCAAGCAAGAGAAAGAGGGAGAGAGAATATCGAACCAGAGAGAGAGAGAGAGAGAGAGAGAGAGAGAGAGAGAGAGAGAGAGAGAGAAGAGAATTAATAACTATATACATGTGGGACTAATTTATTAGTTGTTCATTTATTTTGAGGTCCTTCATAAACATCTTACAAATATATGGGTCCAAATGGTACATTCCCAGACTAAGATTTAGGTTGTTTTTATTAGTGATTTGTATAATTGCCGATTCCAGTAAATTTCTTGAAACATAATCATTAGATCTAGCAATTACCGAGGTATCACCCCAATTAATACAATGAGATTTTTCACTCAGATGGATAAACAGTGCATTTGAAGTCTGGGCTGTTCTAACTGAGTACATATGCTGCTTAATCCGAACACATAAATTTTTACTGGACTGACCAACGTAAAACGATGGGCAATCCTTACAAGGAATTTTGTAAATGATGTTGTTATTTGTTACGGGACTATTCTTAATTAGCATATCTTTAATGGTATTGTTATAAGAGAACACTACATTAACATTAAACTATTTAATTTATTTCCTGGACCAGGAAATAGAATACATAAAAAAGATAGGAAATGATCTCTGCTACCCACCTCATTTAATTGATTTATGTTATCAAAAAGCTCATAAAAAGTTTTATAATGTTGCTATTAATGAAAAAGAAATCCCTAAAAATGTACTTAGCTTACCTTATTTTCGTGGATTTGAAACCATAAAATCAATATTTAAATCGTTTAATGTTAATGTAGTGTGGGATATTTTTCTCTTTTATTTTCATATTTTTGAGTTGTCGAGGGATTCAGGGAAGGTTTGGTATGTGGAATTTTCATTCCTACAAAGGAGTTCTGCCCTAATTTGTTTGAGCGATAGATCTGCTGCATTTTTGAGCCTTGCCATTGGTCTGCGTTACGGCAGGTAGATAACATAAAGCATCACAGCTTGATTCTGCTTTGCTACTGGCCGCTTCCTGAGGGTGTTCTGAGGCAGGACAATATTAAAAGATTCGTCGTCAGTGTTTGCCCTTTTGAATGCTGTACCATGTGAGGGTACTCTCATCAAATATTGGGCCATATTTGATCACGACGTCCACCATCTTTCTTCGGAGCTCTCTACTGTTGTGGAGCATTACAGCACCCGTAAGGAAACTTGCCTCTGGTAAGTGTTACTATTAAAAGTTGTTTAGCGAGAACATTGATGCTGTCGTGCCACTGACACTACTGGTTGGTGGTATTCAGCAGAATCAACATAATAAATGTTAATCTGCGATGTACGTAGGGAGACCTACATCTGGTAAGCGCATATAATGAACAGTATTTTATCGAGGTGTAACGTTCAGGTGTAGTAGGTGCTTTGAGTTGCTGATGGTAATCGGCAGAATCATCTTCATTTATAGTCTACAGTATTGGATTTATGTATAAGCATGTTTGCTAAAGATTTACAATATTACTGTAAGTTAGGTTTAGGAATTTGATTGTTATAAATAGAATTAAGGGTTATTTTTCTTATCTTTGCCTGATACAGTCGTATGTTTGCGTTGTTTTTCGCCACCATGTTTGTTTGTTCTTCCTCCCTCTGTGACTTATCTCTCCTCCTATCGGTATAGATGTTAGCGTAAGAATGGGGAATGCTTGTGCTTTGTGTTATAGTTGAATGCGGTTTCTAGCACCAATCATCATTTATGGCTATCTTTAATTCATTAATAAATATTGTTATTTTCGTGAAGTTTAGTCTTCTTATTCCTGTTTGAGTGTACAGTTATTTTGAAAATCTGCCAATTAGAAGATTTTGTGTAAGGAAAGAGTAAATTCCTTTGTTTATCTATGTAAGAATTTTGGGTATTCATACAACCTGGATCTAGTATATATTTATTAATTTTGGTTTCACATGAAATTTGTGTAAGGGGATACTCTAAGGTTGTGAAGATTATCATTTATAGAAAGATTGAAAAGCATATTAATTCTGGTAATTTATAGTGGGCTGGAGGCCACCATAACATTTGGTGATCTTGCCAGGATCCCTCAACATAAGGCAGGCACTGTACATTCAAGAGGGTGGGTTGGGTTAAGTTTTGATATTTCTTGATAGCTTCCCCATATTGGTTGTCTATTTTCAAGATGCATTATTTTGAGGATTTTTGAAACTGAGGCCATACCAGTTTTATATGATCCTTAGTTTTGAGGAGAATGTGTTTGAGTTGAATAAGGAACAGATTTTGTACTCAGTGATCATTTGGAATTAGACATCTCAGCTGAAATTAAGAAGGGGCCAGTGATGCATAAAGTCTTGAAGGTGGCTCATTCCACAAAGGGTGCAATTCCTAAAAAGGGTAAGAATGATGATGATGGTGATGAAATCAGCGAATTATAATAGCAAATTTTAATGGAATTAGATTTGGAGAAGGCTAAGCTTACAATGCTTGAGCATGAGAAGGATAGTGAGCATGAGTATGATGAATCTGGTTGGGTAGGAAGTATGTTCTACTTGAATGGAGCTTTGAAGCTTCTCTCTATTTTCAATGAGCCTAATATATCAGAGTTCTTTTGTGCCTTTGAAAAAGTTGCCCAAAAATTGGAATGGACCACGCAGGTTCAGTATCGATCTGACTCCTAGCTCCCTTCCCTGGCCATTCTCTGACCCATCTTGGGTCATGTGACTGGATGGTGGTCAGTTCAATCTTGTCCTTACTGGTATTATCTGGAAAGAGAGGAATCTTGCTATTAGTATCAGGCTGAAGATAGAGACGGGTTAAGGCTTAGGAAGTTGTGAAGGCCTGGAGTATGTCCTGCCGACTTTGGCTGGAAAACTACTCTCTCACACCTTCAGGTAAATTGTGGAGTGTATTTTATTGAAAGATATATTTTTGAAATTGCATAAGGCCATAATTCATAATAATGGAGGGATGAAACAGCACCTGACTAATGAGGCTGCACACCAGTGATCAGAGAAGTATAATTTTGAAAATAAGGCAATCAATATGAATAAATGAGGAGTAAAGGTGAATGCAGGTGTCCGACTTAAACATATAATTCACTAAAGGTATCAGAAGATGAAATATATACAAGAGCTATCCATGGAGTTCCATCTATCAAAGTTACTGTGCTAAATGACAATTATCAAATAAGAGTGCCACAGTACTACAAGCTATGAATCTATGCCCTACTAGGCTAACAAACATAATAAAACTGGGAATAAGATCCTTAGATAGTACAAGATGGAGTACTGTAGGCAAACCAGTGTTCACATGGGAGTCCAGAAATCTTGACTGGATATTTTAGGTGCAATTTCCAAGAATGCACCATTGGACCTATGTGATCTCACACGACATACATTCGCAGCGGAGATATGCAATGCAGGGGAGTGTTGTAACGTATAAGGGAATTATGAGTAAGCATTAAATTGGAAAAGCTAAATGAATAGCATGGAACAAAGCACTGATCTTTAACACTTGAAGGAATCAATCACTGATCTTTAACACAAAGGTCGAAATAAAAATAAGACTAACACTGGTATTGTATATTTATAAAACAAAAGCACCACAGTCAAAATCACAGGACTCTCCTAGGGTGACTTCAAAGGGAAATGGATACAAAAGTAGGAGAACAGGTGAAAGCATTCAGTAAAAGCCAAATAAAGGTGAGGCTGGACAAACAATTTGCAATCACTTAACCTTGGTCCATAGAAAAGACTTGAGAAGATCAGGGCAGGTCTCCAATAGCAGGGAACAACCATGGAAGCAGTGTTGTGTACAGACCCCCACCATCAATGGATAAGATAAATAGGCGGAAAGGCGCTTGTGGGTTACAGTGTCATCAACGCTGAAGGTCCAAGGTGGTTAGTACTAAGGATCACCTTCATAGTGACAATCATCACAGAGATTTCCAGTGGGAACTTGAACAGAGTCCCTATCCAACCAGATATGCACTAGGGGACCAAAGGTATAATGCTCCATTGGGCCTGTATTTATACCATATTGGTTATCAACGGTGGTTGTGCTTTCATGGTCCTATCTTAATGGGGTCATCTATGTTCTCATCTCAGGGAACAACAGATAATCCTGGCAGGTACCTGAAAGGTCATTGAAAGTCCATTCCACCAGTAAGAGGTCCCGGGAAAGAGGTAACAATGGTGAGATACCTTGATTTTGGAATCTGGGTCAAGAGGGCCAGAGATGCAGGTGTGGGAACAGGTCAAGGAAGTTACCTACCATAGCATTTGCAGGTGGCAGGTCTGGAAGAATTGTCCCTCTGATGGTTCTTGGGGAATTGACTGGGGACTGCTTTAACAAAAATTTGGAGGGTGTGCAAAGTCTTAGAAGCTCTTGCCCTTAATGTGCTATATGATCTATTAATCTTCCTCTTGAGAGAGGATATTATTTGACCAGGTGTCTGAATTACTTTGGGGACGCTTTCACTGCATTGTGTTTTTGAACTCAAAGACCTCTCTTCTTCCAAACCCTTTCTGATTAGGGATTGGACAATGGAATGAAAATTTGAGCCACCATAAGGGACAAGGGGTAAAGTGGCGGGGAGAAACGTCAGCTAATCTACACAAACATCTTGTAGTTTCATTAGCATTTTACTCCATTTCATCTAATTATTAATATGAAGAAGCACATGGCAGAGGTTTAAAATTACTTTTGTAAGAATGTATATATATATATATGTATGTATATATATATATATATATATATATATATATATATATATATATACATACATACACACATTCTTACAAAAGTCATTTCGCCATGTGCTTCTTTCCATATTAATAATTAGATATGAAATGGAGTAAAATGCTACAGAACTACAAGATATCTGTGTGACTTGGCTGACGTTTCTCCCCTGCCACTCCTTTGTCCCTTATGGTGACCCAAATTCATTTCAATGTCTTATTAAAAAGGGTTTGGAAGAAGAGGTCTTTGAGTTCCAACCCCAATGCAGTGAAAACGTCCACAAAGTAATTCAGACAGCTAGCCAAACCCAATAATCCTCTCGAATCCAACCCCCTCTGCCATGTTAACCAAGTCGAATGTTTTCCGCAGGGATCTATTAAATGAATTTTTATCACATGCATTAAGCTACAAATGTCCTTTAATATCCAATTCGCTCTACCGCGGATTTAATATATTTTCGTATATGAATCACGGTGATGTGATAAAAATTCATAATATGGCTACATGCAGCAAACGTTCAACTTGGTTAACATGGCAGAGGGGGTTGGATATCGATTCTAATTACAAATACCAGAGCTCGACAGTGATTTGTAAGGTAAGAGTTGGTATCAACTTCTAACCTCACTTGTTGGCCGAGGCGGTAATATCACTGAATTCCTGATTTCTCCTCTGTCTGTCCGCCGGTTCGAATCCACCAGGGGATGAAATTGTTATCAACTAGGAAATTCCCCTCCTCTTAACGTATATGAATATATAATAATACCGAGGTTGAGCGAATTAGATATTAAAGGACAGTTGTAGCTTAATGCATATATATACATTGAAAAATCATGGGAATACAATAGGTCAGGGATCATCAAACTGTGGGTCACGAGCTCAATTTTGATGGGTCCCAGGAAAAATATCACGCTTTCAGTGTATTTCATTTACTTAACTGAATTCTTCTATTAACCTCAAATTATTTCTGTAATATACGTTCATGCTCTCCTCCCATTCTCCCTCCTTCTGGGCCCCGCCTAATGATGCCATGGATCCCACTAGTTTAGTTTTCAGAATGAAAAGATGTGAACATTATTTATTTTAAATAAAGTGATATATCACCCGTTAATTTTCTTTCACCTTATTTTACGCAGGGTCACGAAGGAACTGGAAATGTTTCAAATAGGGCCACTGTATATAGCTTTTACTGACCTAGAAAAAAACAATTTGCGTTCAGCACCAAGAATCAACAATGGAGACGTTTGGGAGAGTTGTGTGGACTGGATGGTAGGCTGCGGGCTGCAATAAAGAGCACATACGAACCATGCTTAGATAATGTAAGGACTGGATAAAAAAATTATAAATAGTTTAGTGTAAAAACGGATGCCAGCAGGGAAGTGTACTTCCTCCGCTCTTGTTCGTCGTTTACATTGACAAAGTTATAGAGGACTTTAAAGAAAGAATTAACATTACAGGAGACATTATGCTTTGTGCAGATGATATAGTTAATTAGACATATGACCAAGAGGATTTAAAATGAACACTGGTATGCTTAAATGACTGTTTAACAGAAGAGGGGCGAATATAGGAAAAACAGAAATATAAACAGGCAGCAAACAATCTCAAGCAACAACAGACATCATGTTAAGGAATGCATTGATAAAGGACACCTACTCATTCAAAAATCTAGTATGTGTGTTCACAGCTAAGTGCAATAAGAACAGAAAAGAAATCGCTGAAAGAATAAAGAAATATAAGCGACGCTCTGGAGCTCGAGAGAAGTAAAGAAAGCTATATTTGACGGATTGATAACACCAATAATAACATAGGATCGGAGAGCTGGAGAGTGAGAAGTAAAGACAGATGTAGGGGTCCAAGCGTCAGAGGTGAAAAGCCTGAGAACAATTATAAGCAGAACAAGGAGAGATAGAATGAGAGATAAGAATGTTAGGAGAATAGTAAGAGTGGCACCTGTGATAAACAAGATTGAGAGGGGACAGCATTAGATGGTTGGGTCATCTAATGAAAATGGATGAAATAGAATTGCAAAGAAGGATGGAGATCGACAGGTAGACCACGTAAGCACTGGAAGGATGAAGTGGAGGTGTTCCTGACAAAGCATAACATGCCAACACTGAAGAGCTTCGAAGAGATGGAATATTTGAAGACAGAAGAGATTGGAGAAGACGACTTACATCTCTGACAGACTGAAAGCCTACTTGGAATTGGAGAGTGAAATTTAATTGATGTTTTATACGTATATATGTATACACACACACACACACACACACATACACACACACATATATATATATATATATATATAATGCATAACTATATGGTAAAAAAAAGAAAAAAAATAAAATAATAACTTAATCTTCAAATTACTACTTTTCTCATAAATTGTTTTGAGTTTATTTTCGCACTTTATTTCGCACTTTACATCAAATTTAATATTTTCAATACCAGCATCCACTTATATACACTGAAAAATCTCTGTGAAAATGTTACGATATGTGCTTTGCAGCTGACGTTCTTATAAACCGCTTACTGACAGGCTAATGGTCGTACAAATACCCGCATTCGATGGGCATATGTACGGTAGAGTTTGGTATCAACCTATACCTCTGTCTTACATGTACACTTCCACTTCCTGGATATAACTGCTAACATTTCCCTTTCTAGAACCTGCCTCATCTCTTCCTTCTAACATTTTCAAAAATTATGCATTCTTCATTAGCAAATTTTACATATCTAACATAGTCTTCACAAATACTCAAAAAATACTCAATCCAATTGGGGCATGACACACTATTGCACTTGTTTAGTTTAACATCCTACCAGCCATTAGTCTAACCATTTCAAAACATGATTCAATCCATCTCAACATCCCTTATAACGTATGTCCCCAATACCACATTGCTCATTTTCTGGAACCTTGCATTCCACTTACATCTGTTTCACTTTTCTTTCAAATTTTCCATATAACTGCATTGTAAGAAACACTAGAAAAAATCAAGGTTTTTTATTTAGTAAAATATAATGTCAACTTTTTAATACCTCTCAGATATTGACTACACTTCAATAGAATATCGAAATTGCACTATGTATAAAAAAACGACCTCAAATAAAACTACAATAATGGAAACTTATTAGCAATGGTGAACTTAGTTTGTCATCACCTGCAATTTTTTTATAGTTGATAAAGGCATTTGGAATATAATTAAGAATGGTATTCAGCTCACTTTGAATACGAGCAAAAAACATTACGAAGTATAAATGCTTGAATGAGTTATTTTAAACGAATAAACACAGTCACTGCATTTTTTAATATAAACTGATTTGCATGCATTCCCGACATACGTCTATATGTCACATGCAACAACAAAGCCCAATAAGATTATGATGCAATCACAATAACTTGATACGAATTCATTTTATGGATATATTTCTAGTTGTGGAGGGAATGATATATATCCATAGCCACTATACTTTATGTACACATACATACATACATACATACACACATACCTATTTATATAAGCTTATATGGATATACTTACTAAATATACATCAGTGTGTGTGTATTATATGTGTATATATATATATATATATATATATATGCATATATATATATATATATATATATATATATATAATGAATATACATATGTGTGTGTGTGTATTAATAGTAATAGCATAGCATTATTTCATTTTCAACTATTCACATGTAAATGAAATTAATTTGTCCTTAGGTTATTATAACAACATATATATATAATATCTTATATATATAATATATCATATATAATATATCATACTTATGTAATAATAATATACATTATTATGATATATTATATTATATAATTAATATATATATTATTTAGATATAGATAATGTATTTAAGTGTTTACATAATAAAAATATGGAATGTTAGTCCACATATATATAAAAAAGACTAAAACTAAAGAGGTCAACCAGATTGCTTGCAGGAATGTGATCAGACTAGAGACGCTAAAGATGACGTTATACAATAAAAGTAGGCTAAGATAACATGCCGTCACCTGTAGTCATTCAATTGTTTATAAACATTAGTCCAAGCTCCCTGCTTGAGACAACTACCGTGACCTATAATTCAAACGGCCTACGTGATCTGTAGCGTGTCTCATTTTGATTGTATGTTCGTATGAAACTATGTCATCTGATTGTATGTTCATATGTTCGAACTACTGTCTGTTCCTTCATAACTTGTAACAGAGATGGTAGAAGGCAGAATAGAGTTAGCTATCGTCATTAGAAGACCTGTCCTCTCTTTACCTAAGCTTTATCATGTAGAGAGAGTAGAATTAGCCATCATCATTGGCAGAAGTGATCAAGCTATCGTCATAGAAGACTTGTAGAATCATATCTGATCTTCACCATGTAAAACTTCAGAAGAATATATATATTTTATACTTCGTGTTTTCTACAAGAACCTCCTTCCCGAATCATCATGAGTTAACACATCGTCGTCATAAACAAGAAGATAATCCCGACTTGCGTAAGTGATCTACAAACCCCAAGACACTCCATTGAAGATGGAAGTGCAATACCAAACCGACTTAGTGTAAGATTATCGCAAGTCTAACATTACCTCATAGGGCGCCTTATCATACAAGGCAACAGCCCTAAAATATATATATATAATATCTATAATATATATATATATATATATATATATATAATATATATATGTATATAAGATAAATACATATGTATATAATAATATATATTATATATATATATATATATATATCTAATATAATATATATATATATATATATAAGTCATATCACTTTTCCATGATTCATATACATATATCGAGCTACAATGTCCTTTAATATCTAATTCGCTCTACCTCGGAATTAATATATTTTCATCATATGCTTAACCGAAGGGGAATTTTTTTCTCGATAATAGACTTGCCTGGATCGGGGCGCGATCCCGGGATCCTTTCAAATCCAGGAACGTCAGTGAAGCTTTTACCTACTACACTACCGCGAGAGGCTATAAAAGTTCATGTCGCCTCTCACCCTGAAATACCTTTCGCGCGCAGGTAATTTGTTGGTTTGGAGACAACATCAACCCACCTCGACTCCGGTAGTGTTTGGCAGTGCTTTGACAGCACGTAGCCAATCTTATAAGTCATATCACTTTTCCGTGATTCATATAACATATTACGAGCTACAATGTCCTTTAATATCTAATTCGCTCTACCTCGGAATTAATAATTTTCATATATTGCTTAACCGAAGGGGAATTTTTTTCTCGATAATAGACTTGCCTGGATCGGGGCGCGATCCCGGGATCCTTTCAAATCCAGGAACGTCAGTGAAGCTTTTACCTACTACACTACCGCGAGAGGCTAAAAGTTCATGTCGCCTCTCACCCTGAAATACCTTTCGCGCGCAGGTAATTCGTTGGTTTTGGGAGACAACTCAACCCACCTCGACTCCGGTAGTGTTTTGTAGTGCTTTTGACAGCACGTAGCCAATCTATAAGTCATATCACTTTTCCGTGATTCATATACACATATCGAGCTACAATGTCCTTTAATATCTAATTCGCTCTACCTCGGCATTAATATATTTTCATATATGCTTAACCGAAGGGGAATTTTTTCTCGATAATAGACTTGCCTAGGATCGGGGGGGCGCGATCCCGGGATCCTTTCAAAAATCCAGGAACGTACAGTGAAGCTTTTTAGACCTACTACACTACCGCGAGAGGCTAAAAGTTCATGTCGCCTCTCACCCTGAAATACCTTTCGAGCGCAGGTAATTCGTTGGTTTGGAGACAACATCAACCACCTCGACTCCGGTTAGTGTTTGTAGTGCTTTTTGACAGCAACGTAGCCATCTATAAGTCATATCACTTTTCCGTGGATTCATATACAATATATCGAGCTACAATGTCCTTTAATATCTAATTCGCTCTACCTCGGATTAATATATTTTCATATATGCTTAACCGAAGGGGAATTTTTTCTCGATAATAGACTTGCCTGGATCGGGGCGCGATCCCGGGATCCTTTCAAATCCAGGAACGTCAGTGAAGCTTTTACCTACTACACTACCGCGATATGACTTATAGATTGGCTACGTGCTGTCAAAAGCACTACAAACACTACCGGAGTCGAGGTGGGTTTATGTTGTCTCCAAACCAACGAATTACCTGCGCGCGAAAGTATTTCAGGGTGAGAGGCGACATGAACTTTTAGCCTCTCGCGGTAGTGTAGTAGGTAAAAGCTTCACTGACGTTTCCTGGATTTGAAAGGATCCCGGGATCGCGCCTGGGCACCGACAATTCTATTATCGCCTAATAAAATTCCCCTTCGGTTAAGCATATATGAAAGTATTTTATTCCGAGGTAGAGTGAATTAGATATTAAAGGACATTTGTAGCTCAATGTATGTATAGAATCACGGTAATGTGATATGACTTATATATAATGGCTACGTGCTGTCATAAGCACTACAACACTACCGAGGTCGAGGTGGGTTAATGCTGGCTCCAAATCAGCGAATACCTGAGCCCGAAAGGTATTTGAGGTGAGAGAGGGCATTAACTTATAGCTCTTACGGTGGTGGAGTGGGTAAAAGCTTCACTGACGTTCCTGGATTTGTATGGTGTCCTGGGTTCGCGCCTGGGTGCCGACAATTCTATTATTGCTAATAAAATTTCCCTTCGGTTAAGCATATATGAAAATATATTAATTCCGTGGTAGAGTGAATTAGATATTAAAGGACATTTGTAGCTCGATGTATGTAAATGAATCACGGTAATGTGATATGACTTATATAATGGTTACGTGCTGTTATAAGCTACAAACACTACCGAGGTCGAGGTGGGTTAATGGTGGCTCCAAATCAGCGAATACCTGAGCGCGGAAAGGTATTTGAGGGTGAGAGACGGCATTAACTTATAGCCTATTGTGGTGGTGGAGTGGGTAAAAGTTTCACTGATATTCCTGGATTTGTATGGTGTCCTGGGTTCGCGCCTAGGCGCCGACAATTCTATTATCGCCTAATAAAATTCCCCTTAGGTTAAGCATATATGAAAATATATTAATTCCGAGGTAGAGTGAATTAGATATTAAAGGACATTTGTAGCTCAATGTATGTATGAATCACTGGTAATGTGATAACTATATGATATATATATATATATATATATATATATATATATATATATATATATATAATATATGTTATCACATTACCGTGATTCATATACATACATCAAGCTACAAAATGTCCTAGACTATCCAATTTGCTCTGCCTTTGGAATTAATGTATTTTCATATATGATAACCGAAGGGGAATTTTTTAGTTGATAATAATTTCATCCTCTCATCGGTTCAAACCACCACCCAGCGGACAAAGGAGAAATCAGGTGATGTGATAAAAATTCATAATACAGCTATGTGCGGCAAACGTTCTGCATTGTTAACATAGCAGAGGGGGTTGGATATCGATTCTAATTACAAATACCTGAGTTTGACAGTGACTTATAAGGTCGGAATCAGTACCAACTATACCTCTTTGTTGGCCGAGTCGATAACTTCACTGAAGTCCTGATTTCTCTTCTGTCCGCTGAGAGGACGAAATTATTATAAATCAAAAAGTTACCTTTGGTTAACAATAATGAAAATATATTGATTCCGAGGTAGAGCGAATTGGATATTAAAGGACATTTGTAGCTTAATGCACACACACAAACATATACACACACGCACACACATATATATACATACTATTATATATAAATATATATATATATATATATATATATATATATTATATATATATATATATATATATATATATATTATATATATATCTATGAGAGAGATGAGAGAGAAGCGAGAGAGAGAGAGAGAGAGAGAGAGAGAGAGAGAGAGAGAAATAAATGTCTTGAAGTAGATGTAAATTTTGAAGGGACCTGAATAACACAATCATTCTCTGTATAGTTATTCATCCCTCCATGCTTGCTTGTAATGTGTTATTCACTGGTCAGTAATATGAATGTGGCTAAATTGTCGTTTATAGTAAAAAATTATATCAATTCATTAATGGGTTTGCTCTTCAGTTACGACGTTTTAGATCCAAAACAAAACAAATTATTGCGGTCGTTGTTCTTATGCGTGCAGTTTTTCTGCATGATAAGCAAATCAGGCGATTTTAATGGCCATCATTAGAGCATGTCACTGTGGTAGCGGTTAGCGACTGAAATGCTGAGAAAAAGTATATGAACCGAAAATTTATGGCGAAATGAGCCATGAATATTATGAACAACCCCAGGAATGACATCTTGCTATAATGGGAGTTATGTCTGCCTGATGGGCATGACAATTGGCTGGGTTATAATGGGGACCCCTAAGATGGCTTATAATGGGGTTTCAATTAACAAAAGGCACCAAAGGCGATGGTAGGGGAGGGGCGCCTTCCCCCCAAACAGGGTTGGTTCAGTCCGTAGACTTAATAACGTTACGAATTTATCATACCTAATTTCCGGTAAACGTAGTAAAGAATATGACTTTCGATTTTTGGTATGTACTAAATATGACTTACTATCTAATACTGTGGGGGTAAGACATCAATGGCCCAAAGATGGTCGGGGTTGGGCAGGGTGTGACAGAGGGAGAGGAAGTGAGAGAGGGAGAGTAGAGGTTGTGTTAGGGAGAAGAAAGAGGGTAAGAAACCGAGAAGGTTGCAGAGAAAAGAGAGAGAGAATCTGTTGGTTGCAATTCAGAGTTACCCCGGGCAGGTCAGTATAGTAATTTCTGGATAAAAGGGACGACAACCAGCACATGGTGGTGTAGGGAAGCGTTTTTGAGTTCTTCAGAGATTTTCCCCCAGCAACGCCAGGTTGGTCAGCTAGTTCAGATAATTTGAGTATTCTTCTTTTGTTATTTCCCCCTTCCACATTAACCATACCATATTCAATCTTAAAACTTGTGATTCTTGTTGTTTTGTGTATCGTTTTTGGTTCAATCAATTTACTAGAATTTATTTTAGCATTTCGCTTCAAGAGGCAATCTATTCTAAGGACAAAATAGAAAATAAACGACCTATAGACAGCATTTTTGGAAGCTTTTCGATTTACTGGAGGCGGTTCTTAGCACGGGAAGAATAATTTCATCCACTTCTTTGACTTAATCGAATTATAAGTCTAAAATGGTTATCATATTATCACTAAACTCGGCTTGTATGTAAAAATGCATTTCTTAACTTCTTATCAGCTTCAACGTAGGTTGTATTTACAAAAAAGAAAAAAACCTATAACTTTTTTTCCTCTGGTAAAAAGCTACGGTGCAAATGATCGTTTTTCTGATGACCGTCCTTGTAACGCTGGATGATAAAATTTCATAGATATTTTTGTGACTTACAAAATGCAACAAATGTCGTTTTGAGTTTTCTGACGGATATTCCCTTTCACTGAGACTTGGAAATATTTTTATGGATTTTGAAATGAACGTCGACATTACTCCCGGAAATTTGAAACCTCCCATAGTTTGATTCACGCTTGTTCATGATATTGTTTCGTGAAATACCTACGAAAACCTTGCCATAGTTCTAGATTAATATTTGAATAGTTTTATTGCAGTTAAAAAAAAAAAAAAAAAACGTAAATCTAATTTCGTTTCATTAAATCTGCATATACATCCACATTCCCACAGAGTAGACATTCTGTTAATCTTGGTCTACCTTGGCCAACTTTGACTATCTCGAATAACAGAAAATGTAAATAAAATCATGTTGATAATCCTTCAAACATAAATAGAAATGTTAAAAGTTTAAATGACATCTTAATCACCAAATAGTTCTTCGTGCCAAACGTTTATATGAAATTAAGTTCTTTTTTTAAATGAAGGTCCTCGAACACCGCAGAAAACTAAGATTTCATCTATTCTCGAAACTGCAGCATCAGGACGGTCTGGGTGGAGATATAAAATTAGACGGTAATCTATCTATCCATCAATAAGTTCTACACGAGCTCTAGGATGAGGGCAGAGTGTGACTCGCTAAATCGCAAGCCTGAAGATCTAGTCTCACTCAAGTGCTGTTGCTTGTAATGCGCAACAAACCTCCACCTTTTAGAAAACTATTGTTTAAGGTATTGTTCCAATATGGTTGTCTCAGGGAAATGCAAAGCTTTATAGGGAAAAGCAATATCTATTTTCGTTCTACATTCTTCCCATGTCATACATAGTTAAAGTTTAATGTAGCTCATTTAGAGTTGCTACTCTCCCTGGCAGTGAAAAGGACTAAAACGCCCTGAAAAAAACCAGTACGTTACGAGACAGAATACTTCAGGTCTGGTATAATGTATTGGAATTCAGCTGAAATAAATGAAGGCCAATACTTTCGGAACCACCGTTTTCAGTAAACTTAATTTGAATATTATCATAGATTAGGCGACTCTTCATACCATTCCTCAACTCAAATATCATGGTGATCAGCGGAAAAAGTCTTTTGTAGTTGAGGGAGTCGAGACTTCCTTACGTCTGGTTTTTATTTATATAATAGATAGATTTTGTAAGGCACGCTTGCCCTGTGGCCGCGTTCCACCGTGGTCTTACACTACGTATGAGGTATGAGCAATAAAGAAAGCATGTAGCTAAGCCTTTACATCCACAGAAATATGTTGTCTCCGGTGCGTTGTTGACAGCGGTAAATCAAAGGGAAGAAGAAGGAATGAAACATCTCTTACATGAGAGGCAAAGATGTAGCACTGAATCCACAGGTGCTTTCTTTGTTTCATCTCGTATCCCAGAACGCAAACAACAACGCAACTTACTATTTCATCATCATTAGACACTGTTTTTGTTCAGTGTATGACGGCATCTATTTAGATGTGTAAATTAATTAGTACGAATCCTTTGCGAATCATCCATTCCTATAATCGTAATTAGATACTGACCTCCTAGGTTTCGTGCTTTCTGCTGTTAAAATTGCTAGCTTTACATAATTTTCTCATCATTATGCATTAGATTATGAATCTCAAGTACCAGCTAATGTTTTGAAAATAAAAATGATCATGACTTGGGGTAAATACTTACTTATTGTATTCCATGATGCATAATAATGAAATGTTACTTCAACTTTCTCTTCACTAAAGAAGAATAAGCGTGACTGTTACGTCCTGCAGGCAAGCCATCAACCACATGCATGCGTAATTACGATATTGCTTGTAACATGGTCTCCTTAGAGGGTTTAGTGTTTACTTAAAGCCATAGGTCTTTGTAATACACAAGAATAATTTTTTTAATATAGAACTCTATTTTGAGGAAAAACGGCTAAGAATGATCCAGTTGATTTGGCAATTCCTTAATAATTATTGTACAAAAAAAAAAATTACTTAGACTGAGATGCACAGATTATCATTTTTGCTTGTCCCATGGCAACTATTGTGGAGATACCGTTACAAGTAGGAATCTTGTTTTTCTTTTACATATTGGTGAAACTTTCTTATTTAAACTTTCTTTCAGATACATCCATTTACCATAAAAGGGCTCGGTTAGAATAGTTGCCTTTGTTTCATAAACAAATGTCTGAAATACTCTTTTATCAATCCCCTTACTTTTTAAGGTGATGTCTAAAGACGTTTCATCTCGATATTTATGAGAAACAAAATGGAAGACGATTTAAACATGTCAAGAGCTTTCATTGCTTTTATTATTTACAAATATATATATATATATATATATTATATATATATATATATATATATATATATATTATACACACACACACACACACAGATATATATATATATATATATATATATCATATATGTATATATATATATATATATATATATATATATATATATGTACTATATATATATATATATATATATATATATATATATATATATATATGTATATATATATATATATATATATATATATATATATATATATATATATATATATATATATATATTTCTTTTTAGACTTAAATGGGGTAAAACAAAACACGCGGAGATTGAGTCCCAAATTAAATTCTCTCGGGATCTTATGAGGAACTTCAAACAAAAAAAATTTATTTCTATAAAAAGTTTTTTCCAACGTGTAATAATCAAACTAGCTTCCGATGTAACCATATCGTTCTTAATTTAGAGGATTCCAAGATCTACACGAAAACGTGTTACTCGAATATTCTGTTATCATTCAAGAAATTGAAAAAGATAATTTCTCTTTCGTTTTATTAGCTTCAGTATATCTTTATGTTATCCACTTCATCACTTTATCATTTAATCTGAACTGTACTGTGTTTGTTTCACTTTTACGTTTCCTGTTTCTTTTAAATTATAAACCGATATACAGTAGATTTTACGATGGTTAACCTCAGTTTCTTCAAATCTTTTTTAAATCCTACCCTTTCTTCCCTTAGGCAAATAGTGTCATTCAATATATATACGCTTAAAAATCACAGTAGGTGCACGTGGCTTCATGATATAAGCGAATATCAAAGGGACGAAAGCGCTCGGCTACGAATTTCAGCCAAATATTAATTGCACATATAGGTTCACCAGGTTATGGATAATTTAAGAAATTAGTTACAATTACTTATAGTAGCGCTAATATTTAATTTTATGACCTAAAACCTAGGATGCAAGTTGGTATAACTGTTCTCCCAGTAATACCGACAGTTAATCAATAGTTTTCTGTTTACTATTATTCCATTAATTGCATTGCTTGATCTTTTGGAACGCTAAAACAATTCAAATTTATACTCGAATAAAGCAAAAGTATATGCTTGTGCATTTGTGTAAAGGAGAGAGAGAGAGAGAGAGAGAGAGAGAGAGAGCATGTTAAACATATTCAGTTAAAAGAAAGTTAAATCTAAATATAAGTTGCAGTTATAAATTAAATTATTTAGCTCCATAAAAGACATTTAGCAAATATAAGCCCTAATATTTCGTTTCAACAATAATTTAATACTTAGGTATTATTAACTAATGAGCCAGAGGTTACCTCAGAGGATTATTTACCCCGAAGCAAGGATTTATGTTGAAATAAATTCTTGCTTACTATTACTTTCCTTAGCATTGTATTCGCCGCTATATCATTTGATGCTGATTTTCTTTAACAAAACGTGTGTACAAATATGCTCTTAACCATTTTAGTACACAGATAGCTGCATGAATAAGTGTACAGCACTAAAAAGAAGAGAAAAACAAGATTGTAGTTGTAACTCAATTATCGTATTTTTCCCCATTACTTTCTTTGAAGTATAATCCCATCGGGTAACCAGAAATGAACTTACGTTATATCAGCTTTATCGTGGGAAAATACGCTGAGAATTTCATCAGGTAAAGATTAACGTATGGCTTGAAAGAGAGGCTTTCGAGGCACAGCAAACTATACTCGAATATTAACGGTGTAATTCGCATATAGTAAATTATTAAAACACTTTTCAGTTGCAAATGTACACCCAGATATCCTTTTATTTACCTAAAACTTACACATAGCGTAACTATTTAAAGCCCGGGACGCAGTGTTACCATGCCAAAACACCACAGGCGGATGGACAGATGGAAAAAAACAGAGTAGTATAGTCAGGACCTCCAGGCGTGAGCAGTGTAAGGAAATCAGTGCACTCCTAACAGGCTTTTCCTATTATGAGGATGTCTCCTAAGATATCATCTTGGAAAGCACGGTGCAAAGAATCGTTATCTCAACTCCACTGTCCTTGTGTGATACCTGAGTGACTGTAACAAATAACAATAGGCAAGCCAAACAAAGAACTAGAAAAGTATTTTTTAAAGAGCAAAGGTTAAAATGATGGCCCATAGCAGAAGAAAACAAGAAAAACGAAAAGTTGGGGGACGTTTAACCACGAACGAAACGACGGGCTTACTTCATAACGGAAGGACGGGAGGATATAATCAGGGAAACAGTACCAACTATAGAAGGAGATAGAAAAAAAAATAAGAGTAAAAAGTGAACTTTATATTGTTCAACAGCCTCCCCGTGAAAACTAGGATTATTTCATGGATAATTTCTTTCTTTACTTCTCAGCAGAAAAGCAGCAATGAAATAGATTAATCAGGTCAGTGACCTTATATTCAAAGATGTATGGTGCTTGCTTAACGGAGGTCTTCGAGCACGTGTTAAGTGCAAATTATGGCTCACTTATTGGGGAACTGTACTGTATAATACTGAAAGGCATAGTTATTTCATGTAATTACTGCTCGTATTATTTTCCTTGATGCTGTTATATTACAAAAATAATGATAACCCAAATACAATCAGTATTGAGAGTTCGTTTTGGAAGGTTATTCCACTTTATTGAAATATTAGAAAATTAAAAAGAAATTGTTTTGCAGTGATTTTATGAAGCAGAATAGATTTATAGGCAGAGGAAGTGAAAGCGCAAGGAGAGAGAGCTATGCTACCTATGATTATTTTTGAGCCAAAAGTAAGGAAAAAGACATGACACCTGTGTCAGGCACTCCTGACTATTCCAATTAGACTATTCCAATATAAAACGAATGATTTAAAAGCATAAGGGTTAAGATAAGACGGAAGATGATGAAACTATTACTCCTTCAATTAGCAGCAACACTGGACCTTATTTGCTTGGTTATTACAAAAACCTTGACGTGAGAGATAACTACGAGAAGAAATTTGAGAGATAACATATAGAGTTCATATGGAAATCATATTGTTGCCAATATGTACAGAAATCTAAATAATGTAACATGCAGGGCTCATGTGCGTATTATGACAGTGACTGATATTCGGAAATAAAGAAAAGCAGAGAAAATTATAGACAGCATTACCCTGATTAACAACTACAATTAACTGAATGTCTATAACGACGTTTGAAACAGTGTACCTGGTCCTTCTTTTAGGAGCTTATTTAGCACCATTTGCATCATTCCCTTCATTAGCAAGATTCAGTTTTGATTTAGTATTTTATGCAGTTTAGAACATAATTTACAGCTTATGCCTCATGCCAGTGCATCGGACAATCTATTGCAGTTGTAAACACATTGACCGCAAAAATGAGGCAATTTATTGGGCTCTTGTTTCATTCAAAGTTTATGAAGCAATTCGGATCATATGAAATGAAAGATGAGGTCGGTCCTGCAGCAGTTCTTCATCACTGGTTTTTCTACAGTCATATCAAATTAACTTTTAAATTTCATTATTAGCTGTGGCTGAGTGAACTAATTTTCAAAATCCTTTTCATTGTAACAGCTCCCTGTATAATATGACTTTTCTTTCGTTTTGAAATTATTCTACTATACAGAACACAAAATTGATCAGTACAATCTTATTTTCATCTGTAGAAAGGTGTAAAGCTATTTTTCAAAGCTTTGTTCAACTGTGCTCCTTGACCATGAGTTCCAAAGAAGCTTAAAAGTCTAGCAATAATAATGAAGGGAAAACTGGAGCTTAGTTTCTGATGCAAGTTCTTATTCCGTTTTTCCTGTGTTTTAACCGACATAGGCTTCTTTATTTCCAAACATATATTCAGCATGTGAAACAATCACTTTCAAATCAAAGGGTCTAGTAGAAATTATAGCTCATTTATTTAGGTACACTGTCTGAATGAGTGATTTAAGGAAAACCTTTCTCCATAGTTTATCTCAAATGGTTTTTAAACCCCTCACGTGAAAAGTGTGTACCGCTATTCATCCCCACTTAGCGTATTACCAACAACAGTTGCATAAATAACTTTTTGAAAATGTACTTGTACAGCACTTGTGGCAGTTTGGACGAAGATATGTTGTCTACAATTCCATCTCACAAAGTCGAGGTAATGAATTTGAATGCATAGCATTTTTACGAAACATTTAGCTAAGACATAATTATTATAATATATAGGTATGTTGTATGACATGGAGAGGTGGTGGTTGGATCTGGTGATTAAAACGTCTAGGAAGGGAATGCACTCATTGTTCCCATGTTCTGATATTAAATTTCAATCACCAGATCCCACCAGCACTTCTCAATACTGTCTTCCGGAAAAAAAAACGTATGCTGGTCTTAGTTTAAATTTTTGTAGTTCATGTTATTGCACACCGCCTTTTCTCTCTCTTTTCACTGGCCACTTATCATATTGAGGTTGAGTTCCTTTGAAAATATCTTCAGAATAACTGGTACCCCAAACTTTTGTTGAGAAATTTCTGAAAAAAAAATCTTGAATAATAAATATCAGCAAAAGATTCTTGCATCTACAGTGCCTAAACTTGATTTTTTATGCTTCTTTGTCTTTTAGAATGATGGAATTTTTTTTTTAACTACATTAAGGCAGATTGTAAAGAAATACTGTTGCTGTTTTATCCCAAATTTGTTCTAATGGAATCCAAGAATAATTTGGTCTATTTCTAGATTTAAAGACGCTGCCCAACCTTATGCGTTCTTTGGTGGTGTATAGGTATACTTTGCTCAAGATGTAACCTCGAGACTTAAGTCGGATACACCAAAACAATGCTGAAAGTGCGAGTCGATTCTCATCGTGGCATTAGCCATAGAACAGGGTATACTTTGAGTAAACAAGATTTTTCCACATAAGGGAACACTGTAAAAAGTGTTTTTTTTTTCTTTGACGATTTTGAAATCTTAGATCAAGGTGCTGATGAAACCTCTTCGTATCCACGAGTCGTTAACCATCAAACAACTGGTTCCATCTTGAACAGTCAGTCTTTTGCCCCTATGTTTATAGCTAAAGATCTTTCTTTCTCCTTTTGGTGCCCTTCTTGGTCACTCAGTTTTCTTACTTTGATGCGTAGGTTGCTTTTTTAACTTTCATGTTTCGGTTCTAATATCTATATTTTTTAATATTAATTATTTTCACTGAGTGTTTGTATTGATTTTAATTGTTGTTACTTTGTATTTTAGCCAGATGATAAAGCCATGCTTTGAAATGTTGGCTGGAAATAAAGTTGAAATACGCATCGTCTCCTTTTCGCCCTTTTATTTGTACTACACACACACACACACACACACACACACACACACACACACACACACACACACATATATATATATATATATATATATATATATATATATATATAATATATTGTGACTAAGTGCCAAGTATCTGGTTACTACACTTACCAATCGTTGAATGAGTACCACAATACATCCAGACACCTGAACCTTCATCATAGGTAAAATACGACTGAATATTCTAAAGGTAACAGTTAAACAACTTACCAGCACTGCAAAAAATCAAACTAAGTTCATTAAAACAGGTGTGAGGTAATCTTATATGTAATGAAATTAATTAAAGGGGATCACTCCATCAACAACTTTAAAAGTTTAAGTATTTCCCTGATTTCAAAAGTCTAAGTACTTCCCTGGTTTTAACTCACTTCAATTAAATTGAGGGAAAACAGCTCAATTACCACTCTATGTTTCTACCTATACAAAAATATA
>NC_061091.1:36429323-36431823 GCF_015104395.2 Macrobrachium nipponense
AATATTAAAGTATTTAAAAGGGTAGAAATTTTTAAACAAAATTAGCTAACGAGAACATTACTAAGCCATCATCAATTCACTTCAAAATATTGAAGTCTTTTATACAAGGGAAAACTTGTAAAATATCAATGATATAGAAACGTTGCATATTAATGGTTTTGTAATAATAATAAAGGAATAACATGTTTAAAAGCATATATATATATATATATATATATATTATATATATATATATATATATATATATATATATGTAGGCTTTTAAACATGTTTATTCCTCGTGAAAGACATTTCTACCTTTTCATATACTCTGATATTTAAACTTTACCATCATAACTCTTCCATACAACGTGAAATATTTTTCTATATAGTGCATTAATTTTATTCCTGTTCTTCTCGGGCTTCCAATAACCTTCCTGAATATCATTTCAGCCATAGTACAAGAAATTCCATTATGTAAATTGACTCAAAATCTTTGTTTATTATTCGCAGATCTAAATAGTCAAAGACTGAACCGATATTAAATGGCAATTTCATCATTCCTTATACTAAACAGCCATTTTGGTACAATTTTTCCCTTATTGGTCTAAAAATCTACGCTATTTTATATATATATATACATACATATTTATATATATATATATATATATATTATTATATATATATATATATATATTATATATACATATACACATGTATATACAAACAATGATTTCTTTTATTTAGAAAGCGGTCAAGAATGGGATAAGTGAACCAGTGCATTTAGTTCGTTTCAATATCAATATTTGTAGTAGAGGCACATTGAACAGATATCTGTAGCAAAGCTGACCATCATTGTATCCCTAACGTAATGAATTTGCATTTTATTATTAGCATCAATACACATTGTCTAAAAACTGGATGAAATATACAATTATGACTTATAATCAATACACCCAACTCTTCAGGGGAAACGCTTCCAGGGCAATTGTTATCTACCTAGAGGGTCAATGTCCTATGTATATATATATATATATATATATATATATATATATATATATATATATATATATATATATTAAAAGAATCGTGCAATTGTTTTTTGTTCATCTTTACACCATCCCTTACTAAAAGACTTATTAAACATTTGGATATCACCGTTTTCAAAACTCTCGACTACACGTAAGGCAGAAGTGTCACCAAATATTATGAAACCTCTAAAATCAGTTATATAAGTCCATGATGCGCCCAACACAAAATCTTTACCTTGATATCCAAATTGTCCAGAAAATTTCAGAATTTTGTGGTGTATTCTCTTTCTGGCTTCCACTGCGTTCGCTGAATAATACTGCAATGATGGCTTGTTCCAAAACATCGCCGCAAATGACATGGCTTTCAAACTGAAGCCAGTGTTGGCTAATAATCGCCTATGAGTGAGACGCTGAAGAGTTTTCTTCTGTCCAGACCTGTGTTTGTTAACGTTTCATTCACACAGTCATTTCTCTTTAAAGTCTAAACGGTAGGAATAACGTTACGATAGACATGAAAACTTTATTGCTGATTCATTCACACCTTTTCCCAGTCTTCCTTTCCATTGATAAAATTACTCTCTTGTGATGCAATTCTTCTTTTTGCCTTGTCATCTCCGGAAGGCTGGTATTTTGGTCTATTTTCTGGTAGAGATTTAAGCTCTATCTGGTACTCAGAAGACGATATCCATACCATACATACTTCGCTATGAATGTTTGAATGTATGTAATGGTTCTTCTTGAAAGTGTTAATCAGAATTAGGGATTTAGGTTCTTATTGGAAGAACAGGTAAGTACGCTGAATAATGATAATATACGATTACATTTCCTCATGTATCTATTATGAACAAGCTATTCATTTTTCTTAATGGCTGCATGTAACATCATACATTATGAACATTTCCTTGACATCGCTTTTCTTCTCGATTAAAAAGAGAGAGAGAGGAAGTAGAAGGAATGAAATGAAGTTGGGAAAAGCAACTGAAGAAGGTGGATGGGGTCTGCCATTGAAAGATGCAATGGAGAGAGGAGGGGTTAGGAAGGTTACATGAATCTTAGATTAAAAAAAAGAATGAGTAAATCCTAACCACAGAAAAAGAGAGATGTTACTAGTACATCGTTTTTCCAAGGTTGACAAAGAAACAGAATCCATACTACCTACTTAATGAAGAGTAATAAAAAAATACTTGAAAGGGCAAGTCCATCTCAACAACAGCTACAGAATAGCCAAAAGAGCTCTGAGGTGATCACTGTATATTTAACCTACTAGATATGGAGATTATCACTAACAAAATTATTCATCCGTCACAGTTACCCTAATGAAACTGTATCTGCGAGAGGAGATAGCTTCAACTCTGCTGTGGATGGACAGCTGTACAAAAGATTCAAAGGATTCTTAGCAAACTTAGTTGCTTGAAACTTTTGCTTGGGAATATTGGTTAAAGACCAGAGTTTCGTGTAGAGATGACACTGGAAGGCTGGAAGCATTTGAA
>NC_061091.1:36434323-36511823 GCF_015104395.2 Macrobrachium nipponense
GTATGTATTCATTCTAGCTGACCAACCTGGAGTTGCCTGGGATAACTCTTTGTGGAGTGAGAGAGAAAAGGGAAAAGGGAAGTGGAAGTGGAGGGGGAGGGAAGAGGATGGTGGAAAGGAAAGGGGAGGAAGAAGAAAGAAGGGAGGGGTTTGTGTCGATGGTCTGATTGACAGTTCTATTTTTTTTCATGAGAGCATTCACCCTTTGAACAGGTGGGTGAACTGACAGGCATTTCTGTGGTGACTGTTCCTTTTATCCAATTATTACTGTGCTGCATGTCCTGTTATCCAGGTATTACTGCTATGAATGTTCCTTTTATCCAGAAATTAATGTGATAACTGTCCCTTTTATCCACATTTTACTATTTTGTCTGTCTCTTTTATCCAAGCATTACTGTGGTGTCTGTTCCTTTTATCCAGGTATTAGTGTGGTGACTGTCCCTTTTATCTAGTTATTACTAGGTGTCACTCCCTTTTATCCATGTATTACTGTACTGTCAGTTACTGTTAACCAAGTATTACTGTACTGCCTATCCCTTTTATCAGGGCATTACTGCGGCAACCGTCCCTTTTATCCAAATATCACTATGCTGTCTGTCCCCTTTAACAGGTTATTACAGTGTTGTTTATCCTTTTCATCCAGATATTACTGAAGTGATTGTCCTTTGTAGCCAGGTATTGCTGTTAGATCTGTTACTTTTATCGAGGTATTACTGTGGTAATTGTACCTTTTATCTAGGTATTGCTGTGGTGACTGTCCAATTTACACAGGTATTATTGTGGTGACTGTCCCTTTTATCCATGTTTCAGTGTTCTATTTGTCACCTTTAACCAGGTGTTACTTTGCTATCTGTCCCTTTTATATAGGCATTTCTATGGTGACAGACCCTTTTATTTAAACATTATTGTGGTGACTGTCCCTTTATCCAAATATATGGTTCTGTATGTCCCTTCTATCTAGGTATTACTTTTATCCAAGTAATACTGCAGTGACTGTCCCTATTGTCCAGGTATTACTGTTGTGACTGTCCCTTTTATCCAGATATTGCTATGGAAACTGTCCATTTTATCCAGGTATTACTTTGCTGTTTGTCCCTTTTATCCAAGAATTATTGTGATGACTGTCCCTTTTATCCAGATTATATCTGTGGAGACTGTCCCTCTTATCAAGATATTACTGTGGTGATTGTTAATTTTATCCAGGTATTACTGTACTGCCATCCCCTTTTATCCAGGTATTACTGTGATGACTGTCCATTTTATCCATATGATACTGTAGTGTCTGTCTCTATTAACCAATATTAATGCACAGCCTGTCCCTGTTATCATGGTATTACTGTGTTGACTGTCCCTTTTTTCTAGGTAATACTGTGCTGACCGTCCCTTTTATCCAAGTATTACTGTGGTGACTACCTTTTGTTCAAGTATTATTGTGGTGACCATCCCTTTTATCCAAGTATTACTGTGGTGACTGTTCCTTTCATACAAGTATTACTGTGATGACTGTCCCTTTTATCCAAGTATTACTGTGGTGACTCCCTTATATCCAGATATTAGTATTACCGTGGTGATTGTGCATTTTATCCAGATATTGCAGATATTACTGTGCTGAATATCACCTTTAACCAGTTATTACTGTGCTGTGTATCACTTTATCCTGGTATTACTACGGTGACTGCCCCTTTTATCTAGGTATTACTGTGATGACTGAAAAGCATTTTAATATATTTCTATGCTCGCGAGTACATGAAATGAGGCGGGGTAAACCCGTAGGATTAAGTTGTGAAGGTAAGGGGGATGGGGGAAGAGGGATAAGGGAGTGGAAAAGTGGCTCGGTACAGGTGTGAAACCTATCCAAAGTTCGGTTAAATGATGGTTACGTGCCAAATTTGGTCTAGATCGGTGAAGTGGTCCGGATTTCTATGGCTGACAAAGTTACATATACACATAAATACAAACATACAAACATATTATACAAACGCACAAACATTCATTTTTGGACACACATATATATTAATATCTATATATATATAGATTAATAATAAAATATACTATATTATATATATTATATCATATACTATAGGATATATATATTAAGGTTTAATACGTACACAGATGCCCTGAATGTCAACCTGAACTCACTCCTAATTAGATATTTAGATGCACCGTCAACGAAACAATAATAAACAACGTGTCTTAGCATAGACAATATGGTTCTGACTTCCCCATCAGATCAAGGTCTCCAGCGACTCATCGTTACTGGGCGCTAATATGCAGAGGAATTTGATATCATATACAACGTAACGAAGACCCAGTGCATGTCGCTGCTCCCAAGATCGGTTAAGCATGTTATCTCATGTATCCAGATTGTGTATATGTTATTGTACATAATTTGAATATTCCGTATATATGGCCTTCAGCTGAAATGAAACTATATATAATATATATATATATATATATATATATATATATATATGATAATATATATGATATAATATATATATAGATATATATATATATATATATATATATATATATATATATATATATATATATATATATATATATATCCACTCAGTTTCTGAAGAAGTTTAAAAGATATTATAATCATGATAATGGCAAAAACAATAATAATATTGAAAATATAGTAGCTAAAAACATTGCACATAATAAAAATTAGGGAACATATTGCATATAATTAAATTTCAGATAGGGACCTCAGGTCGTTACAGCAGTAAGGTCCAGAAGGCTAAATGCAAAAATTTTAAGTAGTAAAACTCTATATTGATGATATTCACATTAATGATTAAAAAAAGTCCTGTAATAAATAAAAAAAAATAATCGTATAAATATAATAATAATGACAGGTTCTGCAGATGGCACTTTGCGAAAATAGCGATTAAGTCATTTAGGGAACAGACGCCTCATTTTCCATCTTTCCCATTCCGATCTTCATCTTGCCTCGCTGCTCAGGGCGCTTTGTGTGAGTGAATTGCTGTTTTTCTCAGTCGGGTGATAGGAATGGACATTGCTCGCCATCAGTTATTCTGAAGATATCCAGAGGAATAGCAGCAGTTTCGTGTCTCGGTGACATAAGGCGAACTTCCTTGAAATCATGTTGCCAATTGCACATGGTTTGCAACTCATCTGTCATATGTCTGCCGTATCTTTGAGGTCGTCCGTAACAATGTGACCTAATAACGGAAATTCGTGCACGAATTCCAGCCGATGATTTCTGCGAAAAATTCATGGTTTGCAATATGCTTAACCGATCTTGGGAGCAGCGACATGCACTGGTCTTGGTTACGTTGTATATGATATCAAATTCCTCTGCATATTAGCGCCCAGTGACGATGAGTCGCTGGAGGCCTTGCACTGATGAGGAAATCAGAACCATATTGTCGGCGTAATAGACGTTGTTTATTATTGTTTCGTTGACGGTGCATGGGAGTGAGTTCAGTCTGATATTCAGGGCATCTGTGTACGCATTAAACCGGTATGGAGAGATAATGCCCCTTTGCTGAAGCCCGTTTAGGGAGCCGAAGGTGTACAATACGTTGCCCCATTTAACACAGAATTGCTGTGTGGAGAACCAGCAATATAAAATGCCAATGAAATATAGAGGTGTGCCTTTTTTTCTTCTTTTTTTCCAGCTTTTGGAAGAGCTCCAGGAGAGGCTGATGATAGCTAAAAGTTCAGCAACTCTTTCAGGCGATAATTGCCAGTGTCAGCTGCATCCTTTCGCTTGTTTTTGATTAATGGTAGTAAGTGAACTGAGAGTAGGGGGTCTGGAAGAAACTGGTGAATTATAGCACGAATTAAAAAGGAGCAGCTATCAAAATGTAAATTGTCGGATGGCTGAATTTGAAAGTTTCTGCAGGAAGACCATCGCAGCCGGGTTATTTATCATTCGGTAGGTTGTTTATGGCATTGCTGATGTTATCTAGCGTATTACGATCTGCGAAATGAAACTGAACGTTATTAGTAAGTAGGTATTCTACATCCCTTCGGGAGTCTTAATTGTTTAAGCAATTTAGGATAATGCTGAAGTGACCGCTCTACATTCTTGCGATAGAGTCTTCTCCAACGGCTTTTCCTACTCTCTGTGATAGCATTTTAGTTTCGGGATTTAGGGATTAAATGTCTTTGCAAAGACGAGGATAATCGCCGGATTCTAAATTTCTAGACATTGCATGAGCTCTTAGTTGCTTAAGAGCAAGTTTGAACTGTGTTCTCACCTGTCTCAGAAATGTAAATTGTCCTTCCCTCGGGCTACCATTTTTCTTCCACAGTTAAAACATTTCTCGTGAATATGTGTACAAAACTTTAACCAAGTCAGTACAGCCAAGTATGCTACAAGAGTTTCCTTGACAAAATCTAAAGGTAGCCCTGTCGGAAGCAACCACAGCGGAAATTATGTTCAAATAGAATTCTTTCAGATCTCTCCTGTGGTGGGCATTTTCTACATTTTGTGTTAGTACAAAGTATACGTCTACCGGTTGAACTACTGACTGCAAGCTGGCTCCCGTGGTCACCCTAAAGTATCCCGTTGCAATATCATAGTGAATGTTGCAGGTCACAATAGAATCGTGAAGATGTGGAGACGTGATGTAATGACAAAACCTAGTAAATTCGTTATAAAATAGTTTTGTAGGATGAGGATTTAGACGTTTGAATGAGAAAACAATTCCTGACCATTGTCCAGTCGCATGCATACCAGACCTTTTCGTAAAAATGGTTTTCTAACATAGCAGCTCCTTTAACAGATGTGTCGTGGGAAGCCATTCAATTCTATTGGGGAGAACCACACCAAGTAGCTTTTCAGAAACTTAGGGACACAATAATGAATCCCCCAGTTCTGAAATTTCCAGATTTCAACAAACAGTTCACATTAGTGACTGATACCAGTCAGGAGGGTATAGGTGCTTGCCTTTTGCAAATATTTTATGGGAGGCTCCATCCCATAGCCTTTTGCAAATATTTTATGGGAGGCTCCATCCCATAGCCTTGTATAGTAGGAAATTTAGGACAAAGGGCAGCAATGAAAAACTAATGGCTACTGTAGATAAAGAAGCCTTTGCAATAGTATCAAATTTAGTTCATTTTAAAATGTTACTAATGGGGAATAAAGTAGAAGTTCTTACAGACCAGAAGCCATTATTGGATCTTTTTAATAAACCCGATCTGGCACCCAAAAGAGCTCAATGGTTCTTAACTATCAGGGACTTTGATGCAAAGCTCAAGTACATAGAAAGCAAGTTAAATGTAGTCGCAAATGCCCTTAGTAGAAGTTTTTATGATACGGAAGGATTTCAAGTTGGGGTAGTTTTTAGTGATTCTATACAATAAGATATAAGTTTCATATAGCAAAGGAAAGATGAGGATGAAATTTTGGCAGACGCAAAAGCATTCCTCAGAGAGGAATCAGTCAGGAAAGGTTATAAGTTACCTATTTCAGGTTTAGAATTACAAGGTAATCTGTTGGTCAGGAAAATTAAATACAAATTAAGGTCTAGTGACAGTAAAGGAGACACGATGGAGATCGTGATTCCGACGGTCCTAATTCCAGTAGTTTTAGATACACGTAGTACATTGCAGGTTTGATAGTCCTCATTTGGGGATAGAAAAAACGTATAATGAGATGCATAATAAGTATATTTGGAAAAATATGTGGAAAGATATGGAAAATTTTGTGAAAAACTGTACAGTGTGCAATGCTTGCAAACCAGCAAGGGTAACTTCTTGCAAATTAGGGTGATATCCGATACCAAGTAGCCCTTTCAGAGAATACATATGGATATCTTAGGGAATTTTTGTGAATCAAGATATGCAAATAGGTATATTTCTAGTAATAATAGATGAACTAACGGGGATACAGAAAGTAACAATTATTCCACACAGACCTAAAGCTAATGGTTTATGTAAACAAGCAAACAGGAAAGTGCGCAAAGCTCTCAGGAAGACTATAGGACGAAACGATAGAAACTGGGATATATACTATACAGATATAGTTAGACATAACATTAATACTATGGTCAGTGATTCCAATAAAATGTCTCCATTTGAAGTATTGTTTGGTTGCCAAGCACTAGGCCCATTCGGTTTGCTACCTATACCTCACCATGGAGAACATACAATTGAGGCATTAATTTCCACAGCAAAGGAAAGACATGCTTGTCTCAGCCGTAATCTCGAGGCTAAGATCCAAGAAATGGTGGAAGGAAGCAACGAGAAATCTTTAGATGCTAAAATTGCTATTGGAGATAATGTATTCCTAAAAATCAAAGTGAGAAATTAACTAAATTAAAAGTTAAGTCTTTGAGGGTCCTTTTATAGTTATTGAAGAAAAGAAAGGAAACAGATTTGTAGTCTTAGATGAAAAGACAGGTCAGTCGAAATTGACACATATCAAAGATGAAGAAGACGGGAAAATAATAAAAAGGTGACACTGCGCAGTTGCTTTTTTTCTAATTTTGTAAATGGATGACAGAATGTGATTAATCAGTCTTATATAACATTTTTATTCTTTCATTCTTTTACTATTTTCTTATTATGAGCAACTGCAGCGATTTGGCAAAAAAAAAAAAAAAAAAAAAAAAAAATCGGGGTAATTGTTTTGATAATGGGAAATGTGGTGAAAAATGTGGGACAATACCGTGGAATAGACAAATATTAAAAGGAATTCTTCTGGTGATGACTTTGGTGGTGATACCTGGTGATGATTTTGGTGACTTGGTGATTCCTGGCGGTGTCGATTTTTTGAGATTTTTTTGGTGGTTATTTTGATGGTGAATTTTGGTGGCTATGATTTTTAGTTGTGATCTGTGATTTTATGAGCCAATATGGTGGTGACTGATTCTTTGTGGCATTATGGCTCTTTAGGGGCAGTACTGGTGAGGCGGTGTATGAAATGAGGTTCTATTCACCAGTGGATATTTGGCGGTCTGTGGTTAATAATTCGGGGATCGTGGTTTATATCCCGACGAGGTGATTTCTTGGGTGTTATATACATGTGACGGTATCACAAATGGGTTACTTTGAGGAATATTTGGCGGTGTTTAAATGGTATTCTTGATCTTGTTTTGTTTTGTACCTGAGACCTTTCTCTCCAATTGTACTTCATTAACTCCTTGACAGTGTCTGAGTAAAGACGAAAGTGCTTGGATTTCTGACTATTATTTTCCTGCGGGATTCGCTTATATATATATATATATATATATATATATATATATATATATATATATATATATATAGGACAGGCTGGATAAGAGGTTTTGATATGAAAATTGGAGGAATGGCTCTAATTTACAGTTTTGATAAAGCAACTGACTAGGGGTGGCTGTACCACATTTAAACAAAAAATAGAATAAAACCTTGGTATATTCTTCCAGAATATCCTTAACATGGATTGAAGGTGAACTTTGATGTATCTGCTTATCATGTTATTTACTAAAGGGATCAGAAACAAAAATATTTACAAAAGCTATTAACAAAGGTCTGCGGCACGGCAAACCCTACGTTAAGAATTACAATCACAAAGCAAGAGTGCCACACAGTTGCAAGCAAAATCACTAAAATAAAATACACTAATCATAATGTGTAATATACAAATTAGGATCCTTAGTTAATAAAGGGTGGAACACTGTAAGCAAGGATGGCTCGCACTAGGATTTCTGGGTCTCTTGTCCGGGTATGGCACTGGCAGTGAATAGGGTGGTTGGCACTGTTGGATGAGTTCACACAACAGGAACGTGCAACAAGGATCTGCAATGTAGGGAACATTGTAGCTTGCGTTACATAAAATGAATGATAAACGAAAACACAAACTTCATGTAATCGTTACACTAATGAATCACTGGATAACTGTATGTATTAAATCATAGTTACGCTGGCAAAAAATGTAAATGTAAGCAAATTAATGAATCCACAGTCAATATTCATGAAAAGTTTTGAATGATATTTGATAACATGAAATAAATATGAGAACAGAACATGTGGAAATATGAGGTCGAACAAGCAACATCCAATCACTTTATTTTTGGAGCACATCAATGGAAGCATGGTCACTTGCAGTCCCCAACATAGAGGTATATGATAAAAAAGGGAAGCGTGCTTCTGGTCCAAGAAGGTATCAGCACTCAACAGGCAAGGTTGGTTTGTATCGAAAACCGACTTCAGAGGGGAAATAATTACTTCTAACCTGTCGTGAATATTAGTGATAAGATTATTAATGATTAAGTCCTACATATTTATGCGTCCTTGATAATTGAATGATTAGAAAAACAGAGAAGATGAAATACAATATCAATTCGGTTGAAACAGCCAGTTTTTTAATGTTGTTAACATATGAGGCCCTGATGGTACTGTTGCTTGAAAGTTCTGTTCGTAGTATTTGGCGAGAGGAACTTCTCACGAGTGACTTTCAAGGATTGTTAAAGATGTACTATAAGCAATGGCCCAATGATGCGTAGATGACGGTTGTTGGATAACATGCAAATCGTTTCTGTGGCTTGAGTGAAATTCTGACTAATTTGCTTCTTGCCGTGGGAAATGACATGGTGATTTGTGATGGCTGCCTCCTGAACAAGGCGCAGAGATCCAAGAACATAGACGTGGCTTTATGATAAGGAGATATGCCTCTAAGGGCATTCTGTTTCCTTCGAGCCCTAGATTTCATGCCGGATCTGTTATATATATTCATTTGCATGGAGGCTTTCTCTGTTTCTCTAGTGATGACACTTCTCGGTAGCCCTGTGTAAGAGTCCTAAAAGATGAAATACTCATTAAAAAAGATATACTAAGGTCAAATGACGTATGTAAATTAGAAGCCTAAGAATTTCAGATCTTAAAGTCCACGGCTTTATCTCTGTTTGACAATTGGTCCATATAAGTTACGTCGTAGCAGCCTTCTGTGAGAAGTGAGAGAAGGATTAAATTCGTGTGCAAAGTGATCAGGTGAAGAGGAATCTGGAGATCGCTGCTAAGAAAGAAAATAGGAAAAAAGTCCGATCAAATAGAAATTTTAAGTATGGTTTCTTAAAATGAAGACAGAAGCAGATATTTGACAGCAGATTGATTGGCTTAAGTTTTTTTTTGGCATCACTGAGCTTTTTTGCAATATCAAAAATTGCCGAAGGTTTTGTAGCCATAGAATTTCCAGGCAATTTATGAATGATCGAATTATTGGTTTTCATAGAAAACTATATTGAGCTTCTAAATTATCAGTAAATAGTAGTTATTTGCAAAATTTTCATATTTTCCAGTTATAGAAAACCGAAGTTTTCACTCATGAGATGAGAGATTGAACTCTCAATACTGAAAACGGAAACAAAAACATTAACTATTTATTAAAAGACCACTGGTACATTTCGGTAGGTTTTAAATATGAAATACCAAGAAGATTATTTTTTATTATTACCAATTTGCCGTTAGTGTTTTTTTTCTTTTTTTTTTGGCGGGTGGGCTGGCGTAGGGGTCCAAGATTTTTATTTTCAATCGGTCAAGAAATATTGATGCAAAACCCTTTTCCATAATGCAAAGCATAAGCAATATTACATAACGGACTGAAGGGCCACCAGTAACCTTTATAGCAGTGTGATTTAATTAACGAGCTTGATGGCGTACGAACACTTGGCTGGGACCCGACGCTGCCCGTCACGTCTCCCATACCATCCCCATCCCCTACTTACCCTGACCCCACCTGGGGCGGACAAACAGGTTTGCAGAAGGAGGATTATGTGTCATGTCTCCCGTACCATCCCCATCTCCTACCTACCCAGCCCACACCCGGGAGGACAAAAAGGTTTGTATGAGGAGGGTGGATGTGCCACCATCCAGATTACCTACCTAACCTGCCTACACACAGGACGGACAAACAAGTTTGCAGTAGGAGGGTGGATGTGTTATTTCGCCCCTACCCTCCTAATCCCCTATATATATATATATATCCAGGGTGGACAAACAGGTTTGTGGGGGGAGGGTGGATGCGTCATGTCTTCCCTACCTTCCCGATCCCCTACAAAACGCCTCTCCCCATCCCTGCCCTGCGGAGGACAAACTAGAAAGATCCAGACGGATATTAGTATCATAGATAGATTTTTATGTCCTTACGGGAAAGAAAGTTGCCCAAGTTACTTGAAGGAGAAAGGTCACCTCAAGGACTTACAACGAATTTATAATAGAATAAAAATACTTACTTTAGACTTTTGGACCTGCAATATTCAGTGATGTGTGAGGGTGTTTTTCCTTCATCGTTCATTTCCATTTTATTGAATGGGCTTTTACACTCTTTCCCTCCTCTGAAATCCAAACCCTTTAGAGATTGAAGAATGCAATCATGTGATACCGAGTATGTGAAAAAAAAAACTTTTCCATAAGGATTTTTAACTTTTATCAGATATAAAAAAATCAGAACATATATGAACTCTATATGTAACACCCAAACTACAAAAAAACAAAAACGATAAATAATTAAAAATTCAACCAAAAATATACCGTGTTCGCATTTCATATTTCGTATTTATACCAGTGTACGAAATGATAACGTCCTAAGTGTTCTGCAGTATGACTGACACACGCTTTGCTTCTTTCCATCTTCATTATTCTTCCCAGGTGTCAGGCATAATCTACTATCTACAAGCTATTCGTTAAAGAACTGCTTTCTGATGGTCACTTTCGTCGAGTACCGAAGACAAGAATACCCTTAAATCTACCTGCCAGTGGTCGGACTTCGTTACTCTCCCTCTATCCTTCTATCTCTCTCTCTCTCTCTCTCTCTCTCTCTTGCTCTGTGTGTGTGTGTGCGCGCGTGTGTGTGTGTGTTTGTGTGTGTGGAGTGGTTATATAACATAGGGAAACGTAGAAAATCCTGACTGTACATCATTCATCGAAATAAAAGTTCCAATAAAACTGTTGCTGCAGTCGAGTGGTTTCAAATGAGAATGCGGAAAAAGTTGACAAGTCTTTATTCACACACAAAAGTTTCCCTGATTCCGTTGCTAAAATTCTCTTCAACAGAAAAATGTTACAGAAAGTTTTTCGCTGCAGTCCCCGCAGTCAATCCCTAAAACCGGAACGTTATTTTGCACATCGTTCAGCCATTTGATCATATGTAATATTGGGTGGAATTTCATAAATCAAGATATATCAGGGGGAAATATACCATATCTGGTAGTCGATATTGCACCATGCTGATTAATCGGTCATACTTGAAAATCAATGTGTCTCCTTTTGGGAATAGATTACTTACACACACACACATAAAGAAAGACAAATTCTTGCTTAGTGAATCGTCAGTAATGATGTTCAGTGATGAGGAGGTTCAACCACAAGTAGGAGATTATCTTGTCAATTACTTTGCTGAATTTTCAGTGAATATGACAAATCTTTTGTAAATGACTTCTGTTAAGAATTGCAGAAAAAATGAATTACATTCACTTGACGAGAGAGCCGGATAACACGCTGTTTTATACCTGATAATTGAACAGTATTAATATATACTAGCAACCTGCTTATATTGAAAAAACTACAAGCCATAAGCTATGGATAAGCAACCTACAAATATTGTTAAACTGTTTTAACATCATTGGTTAATGGAGTAAATATAAACTCTTCTCTCCGTATATCTGTTTCAGATGAGAATACAGTTTATTATTAGTCATTTGCAAAACATCAAATATTCTAAGAATTCTAGAAAAAAAATTATAAATGGAAATGGTGATGAGGTGTCCTCAGCACAACAGATAAGTCTCTCCGGCTCAGCTTGTCTTTAGAAACATAAGCTGTAATTTGATGCGTTACATTTCATGGACTGTGCAGCGACTGCTATACGTAAATCATTAGTGTGATAATGCGCTTTTCTGTGAAAAAGCAAATGCAACACCATGTTAATACATTACATTTTGAAAAATTTTCATAACTGCAAGCTATGACAAAAATAATTACTTGCTATGGAAACCATTTTCAAGTGGGATATTTCGCATACAGTTAGGATCAGTATATTCAAATGTGAAGCATCAAATAGAGGGAGTTCCGCCTTGATTTTTCTTGATTACTTCCCTGATTGAATTATGATCTCCAAGCTTTGCTAAGATTACTTCAGACGATTTGGATAACTTAGATTTGAGTTTACTGTGAATGTCTCTAATTCTTTGCTTCATATCTGATAAAGAGATAATGTGTGTGTGTCTGTGTCTGTGTGTGTTTGTGTATAAGGCGTATTTGAGATTGAAGGTTATGAAAATTGTAGGTAGAAAATTCTTCACACCATAATTGCCTTTTTCTTTACAATTTTTAGGGAGCTGTGGACTATGATTTTATTTCAGGAGATAATATAATGTTTCCTTTTGATAATTAGCAGAATGTATTTTCGTCCGGTGAAACAACGATTGCAAAATTAATAAAGATGTAAAGAATCTAAGATTAACCAACTTTTCGAAACTATTGCCAACCAACCAGTTTCAAGGGAAGGTCGTGAGATAATCGGTGGGCGGGGCCTAGTTGGAAAGTTAGGTGGACTTTGCTAAAGTGTGACGTCATTTCCCCTTCGGAAGCCAGTGAATCACTGGCGTGCAGTAGGCGGAGCTTAGCTGCAAAGAAGGTGGATTTTGCTATAATACCCCTTTCATGTCTAACCGACGTAATAGTACGTAAAAATACTCTATCCCCTATCTATCCAACTGACGTAGCGGTACGTAAAATTTACCGAAATTTTTCGTACGTGTGGTAGGGGCATTTTTAAAAATTTTATTTTCCATAGGCTAGATCATACCTTAGACCGTGTATCTCGGGTATCAATACGCCAGCAAAGTTGTTTCTGTACTGTGCATGCTCAAATCCCTGGCATAGTAAAATTCTCACAATGAAATCAGCTGATCGCACCTACACTTCCCTCTCAGTGACCCCAAAGCCATTTTTCTTAACTCTCCCTTCATTCTTCAACTTTTCCTCTACATTTTCGTATATTTACAAAGTAATTTCTATGAAAAATAACCGAGATAGGGCTCTTCAAAAAATTGTTATTCTAGCAATAAATGTTGACAATGGTAAATTTTCTTTTAGTTTCGATCAATTTATAACGTCAAAATGAAACTGTTGCCGTATCCAAAGCCATTTTTCTTGACCTTCCCTTTATTCTTCAACGTTTCCTCTACATTTTCGTATATTTACAAAGGAATTTCAATGAAAAATAACCGAGATAGGGCTCTTAAAAAAAAAAAAAAAAAAAAAAAAAAAAAAAAAAAATGTTCTAGCGATAATTCTCACTATGCGCCGGGCGGGCGCTATGTTTCTTATCCTCTGTTCTATCAATTTTTCACAGGCTGGACTTATTCGTTTTCCATTGATTTATATGTCGCTATTTAGGGAATTTTATTGGCTTGCTCATAAAAAATAATTAATTCGCCTGACTTTCATAGTTTTTGGGTTAGGAACGAAAATATAAAACAAGTAAAGATTTTTTTTTTTTTGTGTTAAATAACTCACATTTTTTCGTATTTAGAGGGATGGGACCCTTATACTGACTATTCCACCATAAAATACTAACATTTAGAAAAAAAGGACAGCAAAATGAACGTTGTTGGCATGAAATCTATATTTTGCTGAATTTTCTTCAAAATAATAATTTTTTCGCACTGTCGAGCGCTCCCAGACACCTCGGATATCTGGGGACAAAGTGCGCAAAACTAAGCGGATATGAAAGAGATACCAAACATGTAAAGTATACTGTCTAAGATTTTAGTACTGGTGATGTAAAGTTTACCACTACCAAATATTTCCAAATCACTCGCTTAATAATGAACTTTGTAAATCATTATTTTGAAAAGACAACTGAAATAAAATGATAGTTTACAAACTAAAAAGCTGCAGTTCCCTTCGATTGACTAATATTTTTTTTTATTGAGTTCCAATATTGAAATGGTTTTGTTTCCCAACATACTCTGAACGAACTACAAGAATTCAATATTGGAAACCCTCAAAATATAATTGTATAATCTAAATATTACTGAGTATTTGTGTATTTTCCCAATAGTTTCCTAAAGAGCTTATCACTGATCAAATAAGAGAACTCGTTTCTTTCTTTGTAACTTTGCGTATAGAAGTATAGTGCATGAATTGTAGTGTTATAGATGTCTATTCTTGTACTATTTATTTGTTTGTTCCTTAATTTTATTTACCTTTTTTTAACCTTTTTTTTTTTATTAAAAGTGCGCTCAATATAAGACTCGCGTTAAGAAAATGCCTAAAAGCAAAAAGACTTCATTAAAAGGAATATGTTTCCTATTCCAAAGAAGTCGACTATATAAGTGAATTAATAATACTGGAATTCGCGCTCTCTTTTCTCCCATTATTTTAAGGATTAAAATTATACTCCACTTCATTATGAAACCCCCATAAATCAGCTTACTAAATCTAGCCTTGAAGATTGATCACCTCCATTCATTTTGCGTTGAATTATATTCCGCTCAACTCATCTACATCTCTCTGTGTACTCTGCTGTACTCTCGTGCTGCGTTTCCCATTCTGATGGAAGTATATCATACGTCACTGCATAAGTCAATTATTCTACATTCGGTTTTGTTTTAGTATAATAAATATATAAAATGGGTAAAAAGTCATTTAGAAAAGTACAAAATCCAGTGCCATGCAAAGATAGTTTCCATGCGTGAAATAAGAAAAGAAACATTAAAGAAAACATATGAATAATGAAAACGAATAGTAAAAAATATATTTATATAGCTAAAAATGAAAGACGCGTGAACGCAGTCAATGGCTCGTGCTTTAAACCTGCGTTGCATCCTTTCTCATATTTGAACACCTAAATTATAGTATAATCACTATTTATTGTCTACAGATAGTTTTTATTGTGGTTGTACTGCTTACTAAAAAGAGAGAGTGTTTTATCTTTTGGCCTTGAGCAAGCACGAGGCACATATCCGTTCCCTCTGTCAAAAGTTTCAGTTTATGAAATGGCAGGTTCAATAAGCGTCAAAGTCTTCCCTTGAACCTGGAATTCTTTGCCCGTTCCATTTTTGCTTTGATATTGCAGCCTTCTCTTTCCAGGGTTGTCTCTGTTAATATTCCTCATCACTTCTTTTTTCTAATTTTTTTTTTTTTTTTTGGTTAAGTGACGGCATCAACCATAACAAAAAATGAATCTTTCGGTAAAAATAAGTGAACTGCAGATGCAATTAAAAACTCATCATAGAGATGAACAAAAGGTGAAGGCTTTTTTAAGGACGGGAGTCAAATAAGTTCCAAACAAAAAATAGTTATGTTCTCTACCGAAGGTCAGATCTTATCAGCAGGAAGACACGAAAAATAAAACTAGTAAATTGATGCTCAGATCATCAATATAAAGTTTGTCATTTTCGTTGTTTCTAAAGAATATGTAGTATGAATGGCACAAGTAACGTTTGTTTGTTCCTAATCTTCTATCCCGCTTCCACCGTACTTGCTGCCGTTGTATGTAGCTCCCTTTTCCTCACTAATCAGCCGTTATTATTTATTCTTATTATCATTTGTGTCCCATTCGATTTTCTCTCAATGAAAATTTCGTTTTTATATACCAAGGAAATGCCAAAATCCCCTTTTCTTTGAATAAACTCTACCAAAACGGCAAAGGTGTTTATTAATTCCAATACTACACGTATTCTATATTCATGTGGGGTTAGTATTGTCGCGTGGTATACTGTAAACACTACTGGACGTAAATACTGATGTTTTGCAAGGCGGGCTGCGGGCCTTTGTGTTTGGTAAAGGTACTAATGCAAGCTATCCATTGAAATTGACCACATGAAAGAAAGAACATGCTCAGTTCTTGACTGAAATGCTGATTGATATTGCCAGGTAAAAGACAACCACCATCTGAGCGATCGTGTCAAAGCGACGGAGATTAAAGGAAGTTGTTCAGGCCGTGACAGGAGATACTACTTTCTTCTAAGGTAGAAGGAAGTCATTCTTTCTTCAAAGGTAGAAGAAACGATATGCAGGATGTGGCATTATATCTTCATCTATTAACACATATAAACTTTGTGAGAGATAAATTGATTTTTGGTCGCAATACATTTGAAAAGTGCTTTTCAAAATTGTGAACTTGATATCGAAGGTGACACCAATATATGCCCAATCTTCAGAACAATCATATGGTCTACATTGTAGAGAAAGACGATCTGTGTTTCTGTTCTGTAGGTGGTATTCTGGTCTTTATCTTGTTTCCCTGAGAAACTCCGTTTGCATTTCTTCTATTTCTTCTATCAGATCTTACGTTTGAGTCTTTGTATGTTGCTATAGTTAAGAATTACTAAGGTGAGAATGTTAGGGACTATTTTATCGTTTCTTATTTCAGTCTTTGAAATAATTGTTTACCTTTGACTAGTTTCTGCGAATTTTGTAGTTTACCCAGCTTTCCCTTTACAAGAGGAATAGATATTGACATCCTCATCTTCCATATTCATTACATTTCAGGAATCGTTACTTTCTAAGCCTTCAGAAATCAATTCCCAAATTTATGTACTCTTACATCTATTTACTTATCATAACAGCCCTATCTTTGCTCTTTCATATCGCTTCCACTATGTAGAAATGTAAGTCCTTTCTGATACTCCAGTGTCTTCTGATAAGACGAGAAATGGTTATTAATAACGAATGCAATCACATTTTTTCTCGGTCTTTTCTCTTTCCGTTTAAAGTTTATTCCTCATCCAAAATATTATATATAACCATTATCTACATACAAACGTTTGTAAAAGGTTTGTGTAGAGCGAATGTATGGCGAATATTATTGTGGAATCTTGGAGATGATTTATAGGTTACTCACTGTGTTCTTAAATCCATGATTTAAAATATTGCTTTACTCAGGAAAAAACTTAAGACATACATATATACAAACATGAATGTTGAATTTTCTAAGATGTGAAAATCAGTAATAAAGTAATGGTATCATCCGAGAGGTCTGAATATCATAAAAGGTTAAAAACTAATAGTGAACTTGTCAAAGGTGACCACGTTAAGAGGGGAGCGAGATGGTGGATGCTGCCTAGAAAAGTCGTTTATCAGCGGAGAGACACGCAATGTTAAAAGGGAGAAGGTAAAAATGAATCCATTAATATGCTGGAATTACATTTATGTCAGTGTCTATTTTTTATGACTGCTTCACGTTCCATTTCACAGTTTCACGAAGAGAAATATCATGCATGAAATCCTTGCAAATATTAGCCTAGAGAGAAGAAAATATATCTTTACTAAGTTTACCTTACAGAACTTTCGAAATGAAAGTCGTTCATGTTACAGTAATGGTTTGAAGTAATTTTGGAACAAATATTCATCATTGTTCTTCTTTTGTAGATAGGGACGACCTAAATAAAGGTGTGTTTTAAAATTAACGTCAAGTTGGTATTTATATATATATATATATAATATATATATATATATGATATATATATATATAAAATATATATATATATATTGATAGTATTTATATATATATATATATTATAATACATAATTTATATAAATATATAATATATATATATTATATCATATTTATTTATATATATATATATATATTATATGATATTAATATATAGTATATATAAATATTATATATATATATATATATAGATATATATATATATAATATTTATATATATATGTTATTCTTTATTATATTTTGATATCTTATATATTTACTATTTATAATATATATATATCTAGTATATATGATCTATCTCTATAATATATTTAAATATATAATATATAATATATATATATATTATTATATATTATATATATAAATATTATATATTATATATATTATATATATTATATATATATATTATATATTATTATTATTGTGGGTGTGTGTGTGTGTGTGTGTGTGTGTGTCCCTTATACACTTTGAAACGCATTGATCAATTTCAACCAAACTTTTATATATATATATATATCTAATAAAAGGAGCCCATAAAAACACCAAAATATAGAGAAAAAAGTACTATATTTCAGAGACTGCTGTCTCCCTCTTCAGGTAGATGAATGAGAAAAGTTTACAGAAAAGGTGGTATTTATACCAAGAGGTCCATCCACAAACAAGCCATTTTAAGTCACCCCCGCTGATAATCATCCTTTAATCTTCTTAAGGGTTGGTTGAATGAAGACTTTGTCGATCGTGTCCGAAATCCATGCTCCTTTTGAGATGTTCATTACCTGCCTCTCTTTTATTAAGGCCGATTCCATCATTTGACTCTTGTACCGGCAGTTGCTGCTATAAATTACACGTGACAAATTCCAGTTTATTCTATGGTTATGTTCATTTATATGGTTGAAAATAGCCGAGTTCTGTTGTCCATACCTAACTGACCGTTTGTGTTGTATTAATCTCTGGGGAAGGGATTTACCTGTAAATCCGATGTAAGATTGGTCACAGTCCTGGCATGGGATTTCGTATACCCCAGAGTCCTTTGGAGATGTCTTTTGTTGGACGTTAATCAGGGATTTGGCTAAGGTGTTTGGGTAAGTAAATACAAAAGGGTTCGATTTTCCGAGGGGGGTTGGTTATTCTCTTAATCGTGTCCAGGTGGGGAATTATTATTTTATTGTTGGGTGTATCTCTGGTCTTGTCTTTGGGGGTCGGTAGAAAATTACGTTTGCTTTGTGAATTGCTTTCTCAATTATATGGTCCAGGATATTTTAAAGACGAAAAGTTGCTTGCGAATTAGTTCAAATTCTTTTTCCAGGAATTCTGGGGAACAAATTCGTAAGGCTCTTAAGAACAAGTTACTAGCTACACCTATCTTGATAGTAATGTCATGATAGCTAAAGTAGTGAATGTATGAAAGTGAGAACGTTGGTTTTCTGTATATGGTAAATTTGTATTCTGTCGTATCTCTGATTATTAAGACATCAAGAAAAGGAATTTTGTTGTCTGTTTCCCATTCAACTTTAAATTTGATGCTGGGCACTAATGTGTTTAATTTCGAGAGGAATTCATTGAAATTGCCCCACCTATTATCCCAAAATGTTAGGATATCATCCACGTATCTCATCCACAGCATGTTTTTGGGTTTTATTGCATTTATTACTGCAGTTTCAAAGTATTCCATGTACAGATTGGCTAGAACAGGACTTAAAGGACTACCCATACTACACCCGAATTTTTGCTTGTAGAATGATTCCCCGAATGAAAATACGTTATTAGATGCACATAATTCAACTAGCTTTATTATTTTGTCAAGCGCCAATGGGAAATGATCTGAATAGGGGGATAATTTTACCCTTAAAAACTGAAGAACGTCCTGTACTGGTACTTTAGTGAACAGGGAATCTACGTCAAGACTTAAAAGTTTTATGTTGTGAAGTGGTATATGTGCTTCTCTGAATTTGTGACAAAAATCTTCCGAATGTTTAATGTGACTGGGAGAAAAAGTGCCTAAAAAAGGGGAAAGGAGGCCAGCTAACCATTTAGAAATTTTGTAATTGAAAGCACCGGCACATGAAACGATGGGTCTGAATGGAAGATTGTCTTTGTGAGTTTTCTTCTTTTTTTCCAGCTTTTGGAGGAGCTCCAGGAGAGGCTGATGATAGCTAAAAGTTCAGCAACTCTTTCAGGCGATAATTGCCAGTGTCAGCTGCATCCTTTCGCTTGTTTTTGATTAATGGTAGTAAGTGAACTGAGAGTTACTGTAGGGGTCTGGAAGAAACTGGTGAATTATGCACGAATTAAAAAGGAGCAGCTATCAAAATGTAAATTGTCGGATGGCTGAATTTGAAAGTTTCTCCAGGAAGACCATCGCAGCCGGGTTATTTATCATTAGGTAGGTTGTTTATGGCATTGCTGATGTTATCTAGCGTATTACGATTTGCGAAATGAAACTGAACGTTATTAGTAAGTAGGTATTCTACATCCCTTCGGGAGTCTTATTGTTTAAGCAATATAGGATACTGCTGAAGTGACCGCTCTACATTCTTGCGATAGAGTCATCTCCAACGGCTTTTCCTACTCTCTGTGAAAGCATTTTAGTTTCGGGATTTAGGGATTAAATGTCTTTGCAAAGACGAGGATAATCGCCGGATTCTAAATTTCTAGACATTGCATGAGCTCTTAGTTGCTTAAGAGCAAGTTTGAACTGTGCTCTCACCTTTCTCAGAAATGTAAATTGTCCTTCCCTCGGGCTACCATTTTTCTTTCACAGTTAAAACATTTCTCGTGAATATGTGTACAAAACTTTAACCAAGTCAGTACAGCCAAGTATTCTACAAGAGTTGCCTTGACAAAATCTAAAGGTAGCCCTGTCGGAAGAAACCACAGCGGAAATTATGTTCAAATAGAATTCTTTCAGATCTCTCCTGTGGTGGTCATTTTCTACATTTTGTGTTAGTACAAAGTAAGGCGTCTGCCGGTTGAACTACTGACTGCAAGCTGGTTTCCCTGGTCACCCTAAAGTATCCCGTTGCAATATCATAGTGAATGTTGCAGGTCACAATAGAATCGTGAAGATGCGGAGACGTGATGTAATGGTCCAACCAGAAGGTTGTAATTGTGTCCGTTCTATTTTGCACGGAGGAGTAGGAGGAGCACGGGAGGAGTATTACATCGCTAATTTGGAAAGCATGATTTTGACAAAACCTAGTAAATTCGTTATAAAATAATTTTGTAGGGTGAGGATTTAGGTCCCCGATTATACAAATATGATCAGCAGGAGAATCGTGAATAATACTGGATAACTCACTTAGTATTATGCAGTATTGATCAAAATTATTGTTATTTTCCCAGGCCATATAAACATTGATTAGGATCTTAGAGTCGCCTACTGTCACTTGAAGCCCCTGCAATCTCTTGCTATTATAGGTCATCACATTTACGATATTGTTTAATGATTTGTTTCACAGGAAAGAAAGGCCCCCCTTTCGGGCGACCGGCTACTATATAATCAGTAACTTGCATTGATGAGGTCAAAAAGCTCTGAAGTCTTCATGTAATGAATTGCAGATTAAGATGACAAGGTCATGTGGCCAGAGGAGTGTTTCTTGTAATGCAATGATGGCTTTGAAGTTTTTTCAGAACATGTTTAGAAGAGGAGTGTTTCGCTTGAGGCCAAAAATATTTCAAGAAATTGTGTCTAATGTACCAATGGCAACTCCTAAAAATGGGAGATGACAGAGTTTATCATTTTGGTGGATGGGGAGTTAGCTGGTACTTGCAGTAGGGGGCAAGCCTGTGCTTAAACCTCTGCTTGGAGTGTCAGTGGTCCCGGGTTAGGTTATATCTTGCGACTTTTATATTAGACCAAAATTCTCGCCTTCGAGTACAACTAGGTATTGAAATAGGCAGTTAATCCTGAAAGATACTTTTTGTTTAATTTATCGTAGGAATTCATGGGAGAAGAAGGGGTCAGAACCCATAAATAATTTAACTACTATGGCGTCCAGCTACACCATGAGCATAGATTGTAAATCACAACGTGACATCTCTTCTCAGGTTTCTGGTGAGGTGATTCACGATTGTTGGGCTTCGGTCCAGCGGGGAAATGAGAGGGTTCTTTTCTTTCTTGTGTATGCTAACTGCCAAATCCCTCATGATCATTTTCATCTTCATCCTTGATGGGTTGGTTGTGGGGGGAAGACAAGGTCGGGTAACTCATGAGCGCTGATGATCGTCACTGAGGATCTATCTTTCACTGGAGGCACTGGGGAGGGAGAGAAGGTTGGGAGTCCAACAGTCCCCTCCTAAAGTTTTATAGGTGAAGTGGGTGCATCATCCGTGGGAAAGTAAGGAGTTCCCACTTGTGTGGGTATGGCCACCTTGACCTCATATAACACTCCATTTCCCTAGTGTTGTCACATTCAAAGGAACCTGATAGCTCACTGTTCGATTATTTAATGATTCCTGTACTCCTTCCATCGCATCCCAGTTCTGCAGAAAGATTGTTATTTGTTTCCACAGTTTTAAGACTGTCGAGTGATTCCTGTAATCCTTTGATTACGCCCCAGATCTGTGAAAATTTATCATTTGTTACCTCAATTTTTCCTATTTTTTTCATGAGAGGGATTTTGCTGTTAGGAAAGCATTTTTTTCCTGTATGGTAGACTGCAGGTAGACATAGATCAGCAGGTCCTGAGCCACTTAGTGATATATGTCATTTTCTCGTGAGAGGACAAGTTTTCCGTGAATCACTGACGAATGTTTTCTGGTATCAGGCCTTTGGATTGTGTATATGCAACGTTAATTTCTACATCTGAGAAGGCTGCACTGACAGAGTGTACTGTGTACTCAACGTTGGAGCAATTCGATTGGTATTTATAAAGTAAAAACAATTGCTCATGAGTATGGAACTTCTGCGAGTGGCACTGGTATCAGTAGGTGCCAGGGTCACCTGCACAATGGTTGGAGGTTGGTATATATATATATATATATATATATATATATATATATATATATATATATTATATATATATATATATTAAAGCATTGGTCAGATGTATAAGTAGATAATATTGAAATAAATGGAGTTGATAACCTTAGCGCTTGCCATTTAAAGACAGGTGCAAAACAGTGAATTCCTCAGGATGCCGATATGAGACACAAGTTGAGAACACGCCAATCGCGAGCGACGAGATGGCGGGCGCTCAAATGAATTCCGGAGAGATGAGGTAAACCGCAAGGAAAGGTTATTTCAGGTCAACGATACGTTCACTAGCTAGATAAAACATGTACATGGGAAATGGAAATGCACAGAATAGACTAGTGTGCGTGCATTCGTGTTCAGTAGCGTGCATGTATCCATACGTCTGTTGGTCAGCGTACATACGTACGTTTGTAAGACAAAATAAATGTAATAAAAAAACCCTAGTGAGGTGATTGAGGGAACATTATCTGATATTCACTGTGTTTGGAAACTTCCCATAGAGGAAGGGACTAAGATCCATCGGAAAAAGTAAAGTGAAAACACTTTGAAAAAAAGTTATATATTTTATTAGTGACATTGAGTTCAGCTTCTAGAGAGGGGAATGGTAGCAAAGGATTACAAGACATTTATCCATTATACACGGTGATGCATTTCAAAGTTTGATAATTATATTCTCATTTTCATTTTAAAAGGAATTCTCTAGACATGTGTTGACAGTTATTGATAAAGACTGATGAATAGTCAGACAGAAGTAGATAAGGGGGGGAACTTGTCTAATATGTTTTCGTGGAAGAGTAATGGTGGTTATATGATTTTTGGGATGTTCTTTAACTCATTTTATTCCATTTTCATGTTAGCTATTTTGGGAAATAAAGCTTATATTTTTGTAATAGTGGGAGTTTGAATTCGCCTAAAGTTTTTAATTGATTTTCAGCTAGCTACAGAGATGCCACTCAAATGTAGGTTACGCTTTCCTGTTAGGAGTTCTCTCCTCTTTTTTAGACGCGGGTCATTTTGACCCTCATAAGAGTGGTGGCAGCTGTTAAAAGGCATTCAAGCCTATAGATTACATTTCTGGGGAGACTAGCGTTATATAGATTAGGTAAATGTTAGGGAAAAGTGGTTATAATTATGTATATTTGGCAACTGACTCTCTATTGCAGACAAAAGGGGATTTAAGTTGTAGTCAGCAGATTTCGGGTGTCAGCGGGGCTTGGCAGTGCTGTTAGCTAGTGCTTAAGGACAGGATGTGTCTTAAGGGGGGAGTGATAAAGTTATAAAGGGCGGTTGAAAGTGTAACTAAATATTACGCGCTAAGGTGAAAGCAGATAACTTCGTGTTCATGTGCCGAAACCTATGAGGACGTAAGTGTTAAAATAAATTTTTGTTATTACCAGGCCTTTTCTTTTCTGTGGGTGTTAACAAGTGTATTTCATTTTAGTGTTCCTGCGTGATTCAACGGACATTTGGGGTTTGTTGGAATTGCAATAGAAATAGTAGTACGACATGTTTCATTTTTGTAAGTGAACGTGAGGAGAGAGATTGCTGATTGATTGTGCTAGGATCAGCATATGCCGTCCAGCAAAGTTCGTGTTATGTTTTCTTTCTCACTCACCTCTTCCCGTTTTCTGTAGACCAGCTCAGGACCTTGTAACAGTTGCGAACAGCTGATAACCTTGGCCCGCAAAAGTGAAAGAGTAGATCTCCTCTCGTAGAGTCAAGAGATATTTTACCGGGGAAATATGTGGTGTTGGGAATAGGTGCATGCAATTTTCTTTTATTGGTGAATGATACATTATTACTTTTGTGTTGGTGGCTTGTGTGGGGATAAATGTATTGATGTTATTGAGGTTGGGGTGAATCCTGAATTGTAAGAGTTTCTCTGATGAAGGTAAAATGGCCGAAACAGGTAACAGTCAAACTTTGGTGCATAAGATAACTAACATAAATGCAGGAGTTAGCTGTTTTCGAGGCATTGTTGATGGCGTTCTGTCCCAACCAGTGCAAATTTTTATTGAGGGAGTGAATAACTACTTAAATGCCAAGGGAATTAAAAATGATGCAGAGGCATTCACAGAGGCAAAAGCCTTGTTAGGTTTCAGTGAAGGGGATTTGTCATTTAGATGCTGTAGTTTCTAATACACAAAATGTCATTCACGGACTGAGTTACAAGCATTTCTGAGGGCAGCATATGGAACAAAGGAACACAGAGATATGTGAGAGATTCAAGAGGATTATACAAGATTAGGAAAGGGACAATAAGCCTTATTGAGCATAGGTCAAAACGTTTTGACTCAGCAGGAGAATGGATACAGAAATTGAAAAAGTCCACATGGGTAAATGGGAATAACATCTCACTTGACAACTAACAGAAATTAATACATTTTTCCCAGCCTCTACACAATGTCCCAGACGCCGTCGTAGATAGTTCTAATGAAAAGATTGAACCCACATCAGATGAGAAACTGATTTATTCCCAAATTCAAAAACATATGTCCAAATGTCCCACAGTGGATAGTACATTTTTTAATGGGGACCAGTCCAAGAAATATGACACAAAGAGACTCAGATCTTCCTTCTCCCCGTTTGTGTGCAAAAATTGAAATATAACAGAGGATCAATCGATCAAGGGCAACAGCAGTTGCGTTGCTTCAGTGTAATAAACCAGGACACACAAAGAAAGTATGTAGAGTCAAATACTGTGGAATATGCAAAAGTGCAGATTACTTTTGGCAGGCTTGTCCGTCTCAGATATGGAGGGATGAGAGACCTATGCCTCAGAAACTCGGGAGTTATAATACATGAACTTCCGAGGCAAGTCACTCAAAAGGGCAAAGGGATCAGCAAAATTTTCGGAAAGCTGATTAGCAAAAAGCTTACAGGTGATTTGTATGTGACATTGTGGTCTCGTGGGGGATGCCCAAGTGCCCAGGCCGATAGTAAATGGAACAGTGGAGGATGTGAAGATCCTGATTTTTATTGACACAGGATCTTCAGTGAATTTAATGGACCATGATCTGTACCTGTCCATGTTCTCCCATTACCCTTTGAAACCCTCAATGGAGTCGGTGTGTGATGTACAAGCCCATAGATTAAATACCCTAGGTTTTATAGAATATGGTTTACTCTTGGTGATAGTGTTAATAGAACCCTTTTTGGTTATAAAAGCGGTTCCGTTAGGCAACAGACTTTTACTGGGCCATCCTACATGCAGGAGACACAGGATATCGGTCCATAAGGTGTAAGTGGTATAACGATTGGGATACCAGGTGTTATTATCCCATATGAGGATACAAGCGGAACTAAGGATACCGAGGTTAATATGGGTGACGGTGATAATGGTAATGATAGTAATGATAAGGGGAGTGGTGATATCAGAGCCGACACTGGTGATGGTGACAGGAATTTTGATTCCCGGAATTTTGATTCCGGTAATTTGATTCCCGGTAATTTGATTCCTGGTATTGTTGATTCCCGGTGATTTGATTCCCGACTAACATTTACTTCTAAGAGTTCTTAAACAAAAGTAAATAGGGCAATAGTCTATTTACTAACAAGTACTTCCAAAGTATACATGACAATAGTCTATTTACTAACAATTACTTCTAAGAGTTCTTAAACAAAAGTAAATAGGGCAATAGTCTATTTACTAACAAGCACTTCCATTTACTAACAAAAAAGCATCTGATAATATGTGTCAAGGCATTTCCTTCTGTAGAAAGCTTTTTATAAACTCCAGTCTTTAATTATGCCTAGTACCATTGAAAGCACCCGTGGAAAAAAGAAATTAGTTGACGACTTGAATTACACTTACGAAAAACATAGAACGAATGCTGATGGATCTAAAATTTATTGGAGGTGTGATGTAAAGAGCTGCAGGGCACGCCTGCATACTTCCACGGAAGAAAATGACTACAAGGTGCTAATTCGTATTGGTGAACATTATCACACTTCATGTGAAACAAAGACAAAAGTTTCTCAGGCTTTAACCAAATTGAAGTTTACCGCTCTTTCAAGCCAAGAAACTTCTCGCTAACTTATTGCAGCAACCAGTGCATCATTAGGTGAAAATGAAAGGGCCCAACTACCTTCGGTCGAAAGTTTAAGTTGAAGCATCCGGAAATGGCGTCAAATCAATGAAGTCGTTCCCGCACTTCCATTACGTAGGACTGGATTCATAATTCCTGATGATTTTAGTTTACTGGAAAGTGGTGAAGACTTTCTACAATTTGATAGTGGTGAAACAGATGAAAACAGAATACTAATTTTTGCAACAAATAAGGGACTTGATGATTTGAGGCATACAACACATTTAGCTGGGGATGGAACTTTTAAGTGTGTGCCTAGAATATATTTTCAGTTATTTACTCTACATATTCAGATACAGAACTTCAGTGTACCAAGGTTATTTGCCCTCCTCCCAGACAAAAAGGAAAAAACATATGAGCGACTTTTTGTAAAACTTTGTGAATTATGTCCCAATATAAATCACCAGGCATACATGATGGATTTTGAAAAAGCACATATGAACATTGTAAGTAAAGTATTTCCAAATGTACGCATTTCAGCATGCCTTTTCCACTTATCGCAAAGCATTTTCCGCAAGATTATTGATTTGGGTTATAAGGAAAGATATCACAGAGATTTCACGAAATTACAGACTACGAAGACATCCCGCAAGAACTGGTGTCATATTTTGAAGAATGTTATATTGGGTGTGAAAGGGGTAGAGGTAATCGACGAAGGCGAATATCACCTTTATATCCTATTGATATATGGAATGTACGCGAGAGAACATAGCAAGATCATCCTCGCAACAATAATAATTTAGAAGTTTATCACTGTGCTCTACAGGGTGTTGTTCAAGGTATTCATCCGAACATCTGGAAAGTTATTTCAGCATTGCAAAAAGAAGAAGACCCTGCCCAATTAAAAAAAAACTCAATTTGAAGCTGGTCATGATATTCCAAATAAGCGAAAGTACAAGAACTTAAACGAGCGATTGAAAAATATAGTTTTGCATTATTAAAACTAGTATTTCCCCTTGTCTTGCAATGCTTTTTATGGACTACTGTTTGTGTACAGAATTTTACTTTTAATTGTCAATATAGAAATTTTTTTACTTAATTCTTTAATATAACAATATTTTATAAATATTTGGGAAGAATAAGCAAATAGACTATTTACATTAAATAAAAGTCATGGGTAGAAGAACTGAAAGTTTGCCGGGAGTTGTATGGTAATTAGCACTTCGGAATCAAACTTCCGGGAATGAACAATACTGGGAACCAACATACCGGGAATCAAAATTCCGGGAATGAAATTACCGGAATCAAAATTCCGGGAATCAACATACCTAGAACCACTGGTGATATGGGGAATAACAGCGGGGGTGTCGGTGATGATAAAGGGGACACTGAGGACCACGGTGGTGACAATTTTGGCAGTTTTAACAATGGTGGTATGGGTGCTGATACTGATACTGATACTAACAATGGGGTCCTGGTGGATGCAATGAGAACCACAGGTGGTGACATTTATAGGGCGTGGAACAGGGACGTACTAACCACAAATATAAAGGTGTCTTATCAGAGGATGTTATTTTAAATCCAGGTACAAAGACTATGGTAAAAGTCAGACTGAGGGAAGTGAAAAAGCCCAGGGAGGTATGCGTAATTGAGGGTAGCAAGAAACTAAGAGGGGTTATTAGCACCGTATCGGTGAACAGAGTATCAAACACTGGTGTTACAAGGTTGGAATTATTGAACTGTAATGATACAGTTAGGAAATATCAGAAGCATACATGTGGTAGACCTCCAAGATCGGAGTAGTGATAGTGGTTCAATGGCTATTATAGAGGGGAAATCTGAGTTTTCAGAGGCAGAAATGCAAGCAAGGAAGAAAATCTTTAAAGAACATTTAGCTAACACAGACTACAAAGAGCATTTAGAAGTGGTAAGCGAACTTTTGGCAGAATTTGGGGATACAGTAGGCTTACAAGGGGACAAGTTAGGAATGACTAAGGTGTTAGAACATAAGGTAAATCTAGAGGAAGGTACGATACCCATTTTTATTCCTACATACCATATACCTTTGAAAATCAGAGAACAGGTAGAGAAAGGGGTCAGTAAATGGGACTAAGAAGGATGGCTCTATCTGAGTATGCATCAATTTTAGACGTTTGAATGAGAAAACAATTCCTGACCATTATCCAGTCGCATGCATACCAGACCTTTTCGTAGAAATGGGGGTACATAATATTTATAGTTCAATTGATTTAGTGCAGGGTTTTTTACAGGTCCTTCTTAGCGAAAATAGCAAGGAATATACTGCTTTCCAGTGCCCAAGGGACACTAGATTTATGCGAAGGCCTTTTGGTTTATCAGGTAGTCCTATGATTTTTACGAGGTTAATAAACACATTTTTGCATGAGCTATTGGGTAAAAATGTTTTTGTGTACATGGATGATATATTGATTGCAACAGACTTGATCGAACATCACATAGAAGTGCTTAAGGAAGTACTTTGGAGACTTAGGTTAGCAGGACTGAAAATTAAGCTAGCTAAGTGTTCCTTCTTGAAGAAGCAAATTACATATTTAGGTCATGTCACATCTAAAGAGGGAGTTAGAGTAAATGATGATAAAGTCAAAGCAATTGCAGATTTTCCCGTCCTGAGGTCAAAGAAACGTAGGTCATTCCCAGGGATAGCAGGATATTTCTGCCGCTTCGTGAAATGGTTTTCTAACATAGCAGCTCCTTTAACAGATGTGTCGTGGGAAGCCATTCAATTTTATTGGGGAGAACCACACCAAGTAGCTTTTCAGAAACTTAAGGACACATTAATGAATCCCACAGTTCTGAAATTTCCAGATTTCAACAAACAGTCCACAATAGTGACTGTTGCCAGTCAGGAGGGTATAGGTGCTTGCCTTTTGCAAAAATTTGATGGGAGGCTCCATCCCATAGCCTTTTATAGTAGGAAATTTAGGACAAAGGGCAGCAATGAAAGACTAATGGCTACTGTAGATAAAGAAGCCTTTGCAATAGTATCAAATTTAGTTCATTTTAAAATGTTACTAATGGGGAATAAAGTAGAAGTTCTTACAGACCACAAGCCATTATTGGATCTTTTTAATAAATCCGATCTGGCACCCAAAAGAGCTCAATGGTTCTTAACTATCAGGGACTTTGATGCAAAGCTCAAATATATAGAAAGTAAGTTAAATGTAGTAGCAAATGCCCATAGTAGAAGTTTTTATGATACGGAAGGATTTCAAGTTGGGGTAATTTCTAGTGATTCTATACAATAGGATATAAGTCTCATAGAGCAAAGGAAAGATGAGGATGAAATTTTGGCAGAAACAAAAGCATTCCTCAGAGAGGAATCAGTCAGGAAAGGTTATAAGTTACCTATTTCAGGTTTAGAATTAGAAGGTAATATGTTGGTCAGGAAAATTAAATATAAATTAAGGTCTAGTGACAGTAAAGGAGACACGATGAAGATCGTGATTCCGAAAGTCCTAATTCCAGTAGTTTTAGATATACGTAGTACATTGCAGGTTTGGAAAAATATGTGGAAAGATATGGAAAATTTTGTGAAAAACTGTACAGTGTGCAATGCTTGCAAACCAGCAAGGGTAACTTCTTGCAAATTAGGGTGATATCCGATACCAAGTAGCTCTTTTCAGAGAATACATATGGATATCTTAGGGAATTTTTGTGAATAAAGATACGCAAATAGGTATATTCTATTAATAATAGATGAACTAACAGGGATACAAACAGGAAAGTGCGCGAAGCTCTCAGGAAGACTATAGGACGAAACGATAGAAACTGGCGGTTTGCTACCTATACCTCAACATGGAGAACATACAATTGAGGCATTAATTTCCACAGCAAAGGAGAGACATGCTTGTCTCAGCCGTAATCTCGAGGCTAAGATCCAAGAAAAGGTGGAAGGAAGCAACGAGAAATCTTTAGATGCTAAAATTGCTATTGGATATAATGTATTCCTAAAATTCAAAGTGAGAAATTAACTAAATTAAAAGTTAGGTCTTTGAGGGTCCTTTTAGAGTTATTGAAGAAAAGAAAGGAAACAGATTTGTAGTCTTAGATGAGACAGGTCAGGCGAAATTGACACATATCAAAGATGAAGAAGACGGGAAAATAATAAAAAGGTGACACTGCGCAGTTGCTTTTTTTTTTATAGATTTTGTAAATGGATGACAGAATATGATTAATCAGTCTTATATAACATTTTTATTCTTTCATTCTTTTACTATTTTCTTATCATGAGCAACTGCAGTGATTTGGCGAAAAAAAAACCGGGGTAATTGTTTTAATAATGGAAAATGGGGTGAAAAAGGTGGGATAATACCGTGGAATAGACAAATATTATAAGGAATTCTTCTGGTGATGACTTTTGGTGGTGATACCTGGTGATAATTTCGGTGACTTGGTGATTCCTGGCGGTGTCGATTTTTTGAGATTTTTTTGGTGGTTATTTTGATAGTGAATTTTGGTGGCTATGATTTTTAGTTGTGATCTGTGATTTTATGAGCCAATAGGGTGGTGACTGATTCTTTGTGGCATTATGGCTCTTCGGGGGAAGTACTGGTGCATTGTGGTTTTACGGGGCCCTGGTGAGGCGGTGTATGAAATGAGGTTCTATTCACCAGTGGACATTTGGCGGTCTGTGGTTAATAATTCGGGGATCGTGGTTTGTATCCCGACGAGGTGATTTCTTGGGTGTTATATACATGTGACGGTATCACAAATGGGTTACTTTGAGGAATATTTGGCGGTGTTTAAATGGCTTAGGATTTAGCCTGTGGTGTTGTATTTTATATCGATGTTTAAATGGCTTAGGATTTAGCCTATGGTGGTATATTTTATATTGGTGGTTATATAATACAGGATTTTTTTAGGACAATTTTGGGTACCCTTTTGGTAACAATGAGGATGTCCTGAGGATATTTTTGAGGTTTAATGTGGTTCTGTGGTATCAGTGAAGATTTATCGAAGATTCCCAGCGAGGGTTAAAGGAGGATTTGGGGCCATTTTGAGGAATGGTGATTTTGGAGTTTATGAGTCTGACTAGACAAGTCAATGGTGCGATTTGAGGACATGTTGAATAAACAGGTGGTTTGGTGCTGACAATGCTGTGGTGTCTTGGATGAGACCAATTGCTCATATTTTCTTTTGGAGTTGATTACTCAGAGATTTGCACTGCTTTCAGGAATTCTGATGATGACATTCCATGGTGAAGAATTTTAAGGGGTCATTTGGGAATAATACTGATATGTTGCAGCAGCAATTTATGAAGGCGATACAAACTACATTTTGTAATGAAGAAAGAGTTGAATTATTTTATTTTACAAGGGAAACCTATAATCTGGATTAAGCAGTTTTTATGGTACCTTTACATAGGATTACTATTATAGAGAGGAGGTAGAATTTATCTTGAGATACGTAAGATAGAAGGGATATTCAACATTATTTTTGATGGAAGTTAGCTGTGTAAACACTACAGGGATTTTGCTATATAAACATTATGAGGGTTTTGATAGTATACTTGTCAGATACAAGATTAATAATGAGTGGTCAGTTAGGGATACACATTCTCCTGATAAGTTTTAAAAAAAGGGGGTCAGTAGATAAAGACCATGTTTATTTAGTGAGGAACTTGTCTTTAATAATTGGCTATGAGGTTGGGCATGCTAGTTCATGACAGATCCCTGTGTCAAAGCAAGACCTCATTCTTTTTAATATCATTTAGACTGGTCAAGGGGTTAGTTAGAACATATTAATGACGAGATTTCCGAAGTTCACACGAGTGGTGACAATGAAAACAACTTAGGATCTACTGTGCCAGAGGTTGGGTCTTCACACGGGCGACAAGGTCACAGGTCACCATTGCGGGGATGAGATATCGTCGATGGGTTGTCTCAGGCAAATTTTGGGACAAATCAGGAGTCTACAATACTTCTGCGAGGCGGGTGCAGGAAGCACTTGCATGGGAGTCGCGAAATATTTCAAGTCCAGCAACGAGGAAGCGGCTACGGTTCCTTTATTGGAAAATGGTAAATCTACAGTTTATTAACGAGGGTGTTAGGACACACCTACAGGGGTACTACGAGGCAGCAAAAGTTCTGCCTACACTAGAGACGATTACAGTTCTACAGCTAGAGGATACTGGTGAAGACGAATTTTTCATCACATAATGCTACACAGTTCCAGTGACTGCCGTTCTGGTAGCGATAATGATGGTCAGAATGTGCGTTGCGGGAGCCATCAGATGTATAAGTAGATAATATTAAAATTAACGTGGTTGATAACCTTAGTGCTTGGTGTTTAGAGACAGGTGCAAAACAGTGAATTCCTCACGATGCCGATATGAGACACAAGTCAAAAACACGCCGATCGCATGGTGGGTGCTCAAATGAATTTGGAGAGATGAGGTAAACTGCAATGAAAGATTATTTCAGGTCAACGATACATGCACTAGATAAAATGTGTACATGGGAAATGAAAACGCACAGAATAGACTAGTGTGCATGCATTCGTGTGTTCAGTAGTGTGTGTGTATCCCTACGTCTATTGGTCGGCATACATACATACGTTTGTAAGACAAAAATAGATGGAATACAACAAACCCTTGTGAGGCGATTAAGGGAACATTATCTGCTATTCACTATGTATGGAAACTCGCCATAGATGAAGGCACTAAGATCCATTGGAAAAGGTAAAGTGAAAAGACTGAAATAAAGTTATATATTTTATTAGTGACATTGAGTTCAGCTTCTAGAGAAGGTAATGGTAGAAAAAGATTACAAGATTTTTATCCATCATACACGGTGACGTGTTTCAATGTTTGATATTTATATTCTCATTTTCAGATGGATTCAAAGTCACCATTTAAAAGGAATTCTCTAGACATGTGTTGACAGTTATTGATAAAGACTGATGACAAGTCGGACAGAAGTAGATAAGAGGGGGAAGTTATCTAATATGATTTCGTGGAAGAGTAATGGTGGTTTAATGATTTTTGGGATGTTCTTTAACTCATTTTATTCCATTTTCATGTTAGCTGTTTTGGGAAATAAAGATTATATTTTTGTAATAGTGGGAGTTTGAATTTGCCTAAAGTTTTTAATAACTGATTTTCAGCTAGCTACAGAGATGACACTCAAAGGTAGGTTGCGCTTTCCTGTTAGGAGTTCTCTCCTTTTTTTTTTAGACAGGGGTCATTTTGACCATCATAAGATATATATATATAGTTATATATATATATATATATATATATATATATATATATATATATACAGTATATATATAATATATATATATATATATATGTGTGTATATATATATATATATATATATATATATATATATATATATAGTTGTGTGTGTGTGTGTGTGTGTGTGTGTGTGTGTGTGTGTGTGTGTGTGTGTGTGTAATGCATGTATATAGTTAGCACCTCAATTGTTAGGAGTTCTCTCCTTTATTTTTAGACAGGGGTCATTTTGACCCTCATAAGATATATATATATATATATATATATATATATATATATATATATATATATATATATATATATAATATACACACACATATATTATATATATATATATATATATATATAATATATATATATATAATATGTGTGTGTGTGTGTGTGTGTGTGTTTGTGTGTGGGTGTGTGTGTGTGTGTGTGTGTATGCATGTATATAGTTAGCACCTCAATTGTTTTCCTTCTTCTCAAACCCCCACTGGTCGGCTTTCAACGACCTTTTCAGGTACCTGATCTGGATTAGTGCCACGCCAATAACAGATAACAATGACTAACTACTTGAGGAAGTTGAGATTGTCAACACAGCCACCGAAGACACCAAATGGGTAAATACTTGCTCCAACAGCCCATACTTTGCTATTTTGCTACTATAACTCTACTCTCACTGCTAGAAGCCCCAGCACGTCTTGATGGCTAGTTACTCGATGTTGTTCTCCGACACCTTACTACTGGAACAGGACTCTGCTCGAAGTCACACTTAGATGTACTCTCTGATGCTGTCCCTATGAAGGCGGTTTTCGATACAAACCCACCTTGCCTGTTGAGTGCTGATACCTTCTTGGACTAGAAGCACGCTTCCCCTATTTCATCATATTCCTCTATGTTGGGGACATTTAAGTGACCATGCTTCCATTGATGTGCCCCAAAAGTAAAGTGATTGGAAGTTGCTTGTTCGACCTCATATTTTCCTTTGCACTCAAATTTTCCACATTTTCTGTTCTCATATTTATTTCATGTTTTCCAATATCATTCAAAACTTTTCATGAATATTGACTGTGGATTCATTAATTTGCTTACATTTACATTTTTTGTTAGCGTCACTATGATTTAATACATAAAGTTATCCAGTGATTCATTAGTGTAACGATTACATGGTGATTTGTGTTTTCGATTATCTTTCATTTTATGTAACGCAAGCTACAATGTTCCCAACATTGTAGATTCTTGTTGCACGTTCCTGTTGTGTGAAGTGATCCAACAGTGCCAACCACCCTATTCACTGCCAGTGCCATACCCGGACAAGAGACCCAGAAATCCTAGTGCGAGCCATCCTTGCTTACAGGATCCTAATTTGCATATTACACATTATGATTATTATATTTTATTTTAGTGATTTTGCTTGCAATTGTGTGGCACTCTTGCTTTGTGATTGTAATTCTTAGCGTAGGGTTTGCTGTGCCGCAGACCTTTGTTAATAGCTCTTGTAAATATTTTTGTTTCTGATCCCTTTAGTAAATAACATGATAAGCAGATACATCAAAGTTCACCTTCAATCCATATTAAGGATATTCTGGAAGAATATACCAAGGTTTTATTCTATTTTCCGTTTAAATGTGGTACAGCCATCCCTTGTCAGTTGCTATATAAAAACTGTAAATTAGAGCCATTCCTCCAATTTTCATATCAAACCCTCTTCTCCAGCCTGCCCTATATATATATATATATATATATATATATATATATATATATATATATATATATATATATATATATATATATATATATATATATAATCGTATCAGTGAATTGCCCAGTATTGAATATTGATAATGTAATAATAATAATAACTGAGAAGGGGCCACGTAACATGTTTTTTAAATTAAAATTCTGGCTGTTTCAACCGAATTGATATTGTATTTCATCTTCTCTGTTTTCCTAATCATTCAATTATCAAGGACGCATAAATATTTAGGAGTTAATCATTAATAATCTTATCACTAATATTCACGACAGGTTAGAAGTAATTATTTTCTCTTTTTTACCACATATAAGAACATGATTATAATAAAGGCATAGAGTACAAAGGATCTGCGACAGGTTATAAGGATTTACCAGGTGGCATTGAAAAATGAAGACGTGTGTTCATAGACGTCATCAGGACCTTTATGGTTAGTTGCCTTGTGATTTATTGCATCAAATTGCCTTGATGAAAAGATCGCGTTGCCGTCATTTCAGTGACCATTGCAGGGGGGACTTGGCGCCATCAGTTTTCTGAGTGCATGGCTCTAAAGGAACCTCTCATGCAGGTTGTTAACATATGAAGCCCTGATGGCTTTCAAGGATTGTTAAAGATGTTCTATAAGCAATGGCCCAATGAAGCGTAGATGACGGTTGTTGGATAACATGCAAATCGTTTCTGTGGCTTGAGTGAAATTCTGACCAATTTGCTTCTTGCCTTGGGAAATGACATGGTGATTTGTGATGGGTGCCTCCTGAACATAGCGCAGAGATCTAAGAACATAGACGTGGCTTTATGATAAGGAGATATGCCTCTAAGGGCATTCTGTTTCCTTCGACCCCTAGATTTCATGCCGGATCTGTTATATATATTCATTTGCATGGAAGGCTTTCTCTGTTTCTCTAGTGATGACACTTCTCGGTAGCCCTGTGTAAGAGTCCTAAAAGACGAAATACTTTTCTTTAAAAAAAATACTAAGGTTAAATGACGTATGTAAATTAGAAGCCTAAGAATTTCAGATCTTAAAGTCCACGGCTTTATTTCTGTTTGACAATTGGTCCATATAAGTTACGTCGTAGCAGCCTTCTGTGAGAAGTGAGAGAAGGATTAAATTCCTGTGCAAAGTGATCAGGTGAAGAGGAATCTGGAGATCGCTGCTAAGAAAGAAAATAGGAAAAAAGTCCGATCAAATAGAAATATTAAGTATGGTTTCTTAAAATGAAGACAGAAGCAGATATTTGACAGCAGATTGATTGGCTTAAGTTTTTTTTGGCATCACTGAGCTTTTTTGCAATATCAAAAATTGCCGAAGGTTTTGTAGCCATAGAATTTCCAGGCAATTTATGAATGATCGAATTATTGGTTTTCATAGAAAACTATATTGAGCTTCTAAATTATCAGTAAATAGTAGTTATTTGCGAAATTTTCATATTTTCCAGTTATAAAAAACCGAAGTTTTCACTCATGAGAGATTGAACTCTTAATACTGAAAACGGAAACAAAAACATTAACTATTTATTAAAAGACCACTGGTACATTTCGGTAGGCTTTAAATATGAAATACCAAGAAGATTATTTTTTATTATTACCAACTTGCCGTTAGTTTTTTTTTTTAGTTTTTTTTTTGAGGGGTGGGCTGGAGTAGGGGTCCAAGATTTTTATTTTCAATTGGTTAAGAAATATTGATGCAAAACCCTTTTCCATAATGCAAAGCATAAGCAATATTACATAACGAACTGAAGGGCCACCAGTAACCTTTATAGCAGTGTGATTTAATTAACGAGCTTGATGGCGTGCGAACACTTGGCTGGGACCCGACGCTGCCCGTCACGTCTCCCCTACCATCCCCATCCCCTACCTACCCTGACCCCACCTGGGGCGGACAAACAGGTTTGCAGAAGGAGGGTGAATGTGTCATGTCTCCCGTACCATCCCCATCTCCTACCTACCCAGCCCACACCCGGGAGGACAAAAAGGTTTGTAGGAGGAGGGTGGATGTGCCATGTCTCTGTCACCATCCTGATTACCTACCTAACCTGCCTACACACAGGACGGACAAACAAGTTTGCAGTAGGAGGGTTGATGTGTTGTGTCGCCCCTACCCTCCTAATCCCCTATCTATATCCAGGGCGGACAAACAGGTTTGTGGGGGGGACGGTGGATGCGTCATGTCTTCCCTACCTTCCCGATCCCCTACAAAATGCCTCTCCCCATCCCTGCCCTGCGGAGGACAAACTAGAAAGATCCAGACGGATATTAGTATCATAGATAGATTTTTATGTCCTTACGGGAAAGAAAGTTGCCCAAGTTACTTGAAGGAGAAAGGTCACCTCAAGGACTCACAACGAATTTATAATAGAATAAAAATACTTACTTTAGACTTTTGGACCTGCAATATTCAGTGATGTGTGAGGGTGTTTTTCCTTCATCGTTCATTTCCATTTTATTGAATGGGCTTTTACACTCTTTCCCTCCTCTGAAATCCAAACCCTTTAGAGATTGAAGAATGCAATCATGTGATACCGAGTATGTGAAAAAAAAAACTTTTCCATAAGGATTTTTAACTTTTATCTTTTATGTAACACCCTAACTACAAAAAACCCCTATAAATAATTAAAAATTCAACCAAAAATATACCTTGTTTGCATTTCATATTTCGTATTTATACCAGTGTACGAAATGATAACGTCCTAAGTGTTTTGCAGTATGACTGACACACGCTTTGCTTCTTTCCATCTTCATTATTCTTCCCAGGTGTCAGGCATAATCTACTCTACAAGATATTCGTTAAAGAACTGCTTTCTGATGGTCACCTTCGTCGAGTACCGAAGACAAGAATACCCTTAAATCTACCTGCCAGTGGTCGGACTTCGTTTCTCTCCCTCTATCCTTCTATCTCTCTCTCTCTCTCTCTCTCTCTCTCTTGCTCTGTGTGTGTGTGTGTGCGCGCGTGTGTGTGTGTTTGTGTGTGTGGAGTGGTTATATAACATAGGGAAACGTAGAAAATCCTGACTGTACATCATTCATCGAAATAAAAGTTCCAATAAAACTGTTGCTGTAGTCGAGTGGTTTCAAATGAGAATGCGGAAAAAGTTGACAAGTCTTTATTTACACACAAAAGTTTCCCTGATTCCGTTGCTAAAATTCTCTTCAACAGAAAAATGTTACTGAAAGTTTTTCGCTGCAGTCCCCGCAGTCAATCCCTAAAACCGGAACGTTATTTTGCACATCGTTCAGCCATTTGATCATATGTAATATTGGGTGGAATTTCATAAATCAAGATATATCAGGGGGAAATATACCATATCTGGTAGAAGATGTTGCACCATGCTGATTAATCGGTCATACTTGAAAATCAATGTGTCTCCTTTTGGGAATAGATTACTTACACACACACACACACACATAAAAGAAAGACAAATTCTTGCTTAGTGAATCGTCAGTAATGATGTTCAGTGATGAGGAGGTTCAACCACAAGTAGGAGATTATCTTGTCAATTACTTTGCTGAATTTTCAGTGAATATGACAAATCTTTTGTAAATGACTTCTGTTAAGAATTGCAGAAAAAATGAATTACATTCACTTGACGAGAGACCCGGATAACACGCTGTTTTATACCTGATAATTGAACAGTATTAATATATACTAGCAACCTACTTATATAGAAAAAACTACAAGCCATAAGCTATGGATAAGCAACCTACAAATATTGTTAAACTGTTTTAACATCATTGGTTAATGGAGTAAATATAAACTCTTCTCTCTGTATATCTGTTTCAGATGAGAATACAGTTTATTATGAGTCATTTGCAAAACAACAAATATTCTAAGAATTCTAGAAAAAAAATGATTAATGGAAATGGTGATGAGGTGTCCTCAGCACAACAGATAAGTTGTAATTTGATGCGTTACATTTCATGGACTGTGCAGCGACTGCTATACGTAAATCATTAGTGTGATAATGCGCTTTTCTGTGAAAAAGCAAATGCAACACCATGTTAATACATTACATTTTGAAAAATTTTCATAACTGCAAGCTATGACAAAAATAATTACTTGCTATGGAAACCATTTTCAAGTGGGATATTTCGCATACAGTTAGGATCAGTATATTCAAATGTGAAGCATCAAATGGAGGGAGTTCCGCCTTGATTTTTCTTGATTACTTCCCTGATTGAATTATGATCTCCAAGCTTTGCTAAGATTACTTCAGACGATTTGGATAACTTAGATTTGAGTTTACTGTGAATGTCTCTAATTCTTTGCTTCATATCTGATAAAGAGATAATGTGTGTGTGTCTGTGTCTGTGTGTGTTTGTGTATAAGGCGTATTTGAGATTGAAGGTTATGAAAATTGTAGGTAGAAAATTCTTTACACCATAATTGCCTTTTTCTTTACAATTTTTAGGGAGCTGTGGACTATGATTTTATTTCAGGAGATAATATAATGTTTCCTTTTGATAATTAGCAGAATGTATTTTAGTCCGGTGAAACAACGATTGCAAAATAAATAAAGATGTAAAGAATCTAAGATTAACCAACTTTTCGAAACTATTGCCAACCAACCAGTTTCAAGGGAAGGTCGTGAGATAATCGGTGGGCGGGGCATAGTTGGAAAGTTAGGTGGACTTTGCTAAAGTGTGACGTCATTTCCCCTTCGGAAGCCAGTGAATCACTGGCGTGCAGTAGGCGGAGCTTAGCTGCAAAGAAGGTGGATTTTGCTATAATACCCCTTTCATGTCCAACCGACGTAATAGAACGTAAAAATACTCTATCCCCTATCTATCCAACTGACGTAGCGGTACGTAAAATTTACCGAAATTTTTCGTACGTGTGGTAGGGGCATTTTTTTTTATTTTATTTTCCATAGGCTAGATCATACCTTGGACCGTGTATCTCGGGTATCAATACGCCAGCAAAGTTGTTTCTGTACTGCGCATGCTCAAATCCCTGGCGTAGTAAAATTCTCACAATGAAATCAGCTGATCGCACCTACACTTCCCTCTCAGTGACCCCAAAGCCATTTTCCTTAACTCTCCTTCAATTCTTCAACTTTTCCTCTACATTTTCGTATATTTACAAAGTAATTTCTATGAAAAATAACCGAGATAGGGCTCTTCAAAAAATTGTTATTCTAGCAATAAATGTTGACAATGGTAAATTTTCTTTTAGTTTCGATCAATTTATAACGTCAAAATGAAACTGTTGCCGTATCCAAAGCCATTTTTCTTGACCTTCCCTTTATTCTTCAACGTTTCCTCTACATTTTCGTATATTTACAAAGGAATTTCAATGAAAAATAACCGAGATAGGGCTCTTCAAAAAAAAAAAAAAAAAAAAAAAAAAAATGTTCTAGCTATAATTCTCACTATGCGCCGGGCGGGCGCTATGTTTCTTATCCTCTGTTCTATCAATTTTTCACAGGCTGGACTTATTCGTTTTCCATTGATTTATATGTCGCTATTTAGGGAATTTTATTGGCTTTCTCATAAAAAATAATTAATTCGCCTGACTTTCATAGTTTTTGGGTTAGGAACGAAAATATAAAAAAAGTAGATTTTTTTTTGTGTTAAATAACTCACATTTTTTCGTATTTAGAGGGCTGGGACTCTTATACTGACTATTCCACCATAAAATACTAACATTTAGAAAAAAAGGACAGCAAAATGAACGTTGTTGGCATGAAATCTATATTTTTGCTGAATTTTCAAAATAATAATTTTTTCGCACTGTCGAGCGCTCCCAGACACCTCGGATATCTGGGGACAAAGTGCGCAAAACTAAGCGGATATGAATGAGATACCAAACATGTAAAGTATACTGTCTAAGATTTTAGTACTGGTGATGTAAAGTTTACCACTACCAAATATTTCCAAATCACTCGCTTAATAATGAACTTTGTAAATCATTATTTTGAAAAGACAACTGAAATAAAATGATAGTTTACAAACTAAAAAGCTGCAGTTCCCTTCGATTGACTAATATTTTTTTATTGAGTTCCAATATTGAAATGGTTTTGTTTCCCAACATACTCTGAACGAACTACAAGAATTCAATATTGGAAACCCTCAAAATATAATTGTATAATCTAAATATTCTGAGTATTTGTGTAATTTTCCCAATAGTTTTTTCCTAAAGAGCTTATCACTGATCAAATAAGAGAACTCGTTTCTTTCTTTGTAACTTTGCGTATAGAAGTATAGTGCATGAATTGTAGTGTTATAGATGTCTATTCTTGTACTATTTATTTGTTTGTTCCTTAATTTTTATTTACCTTTTTTTTCAATTAAAAGTGCGCTCAATATAACTCGAGCGTTAAGAATATGCCTAAAAGCAAAAAGACTTCATTAAAAGGAATATGTTTCCTATTCCAAAGAAGTCGACTATATAAGTGAATTAATAATACTGGAATTCGCGCTCTCTTTTCTCCCATTATTTTAAGGATTAAAATATACTCATTCATTATGAAACCCCCCATAAATCAGCTTACTAAATCTAGCCTTGAAGAAATTGATCACCTCCATTCATTTTGCGTTGAATTATATTCCGCTCAACTCATCTACATCTCTCTGTGTACTCAGCTGTACTCTCGTGCTGCGTTTCCCATTCTGATGGAAGTATATCATACGTCACTGCATAAGTCAATTATTCTACATTCGGTTTTGTTTTAGGATAATAAATATATAAAATGGGTGAAAAGTCATTTAGAAAAGTACAAAATCCAGTGCCATGCAAAGATAGTTTCCATGCGTGAAATAAGAAAAGAAACATTAAAGAAAACATATGAATAATGAAAACGAATAGTAAAAAATAAATTTATATAGTTAAAAATGAAAGACGCGTGAACGAAGTCAATGGCACGTGCTTTAAACCTGCGTTGCATCCTTTCTCATATTTGAACACCTAAATTATAGTATAATCACTATTTATTGTCTACAGATAGTTTTTATTGTGATTGTACTGCTTACTAAAAAGAGAGAGTGTTTTATCTTTTGGCCTTGAGCAAGCACGAGGCACATATCCGTTCCCTCTGTCAAAAGTTTCAGTTTATGAAATGGCAGGTTCAATAAGCGTCAAAGTCTTCCCTTGAACCTGGAATTCTTCGCCCGTTCCATTTTTGCTTTGATATTGCAGCCTTCTCTTTCCAGGGTTGTCTCTGTTAATATTCCTCATCACTTCTTTTTTCTAATTTTTTTTTTTTTTTTGTTTTTTTTTGGTTAAGTGACGGCATCAACCATTAACAAAAAATGAATCTTTCGGTAAAAATAAGTGAACTGCAGATGCAATTAAAAACTCATCATAGAGATGAACAAAAGGTGAAGGCTTTTTTAAGGACGGGAGTCAAATAAGTTCCAAACAAAAAATAGTTATGTTCTCTACCGAAGGTCAGATCTTATCAGCAGGAAGACACGAAAAATAAAACTAGTAAATTGATGCTCAGATCATCAATATAAAGTTTGTCATTTTCGTTGTTTCTAAAGAATATGTAGTATGAATGGCACAAGTAACGTTTGTTTGTTCCTAATCTTCTATCCCGCTTCCACCGTACTTGCTGCCGTTGTATGTAGCTCCCTTTTCCTCACTAATCAGCCGTTATTATTTATTCTTATTATCAATTGTGTCCCATTCGATTTTCTCTCAATGAAATTTTCGTTTTTATATAACAAGGAAATGCCAAAATCCCTTTCTCTTTGAATAAACTCGACCAAAACGGCAAAGGTGTTTATTAATTCCAATACTACACGTATTCTATATTCATGTGGGGTTAGTATTGTCGCGTGGTATACTGTAAGCACTACTGGACTTAAATACTGATGTTTGCAAGGCGGGCTGTGGGCCTTTGTGTTTGGTAAAGGTACTAATGAAAGCTATCCATTGAAATTGACCACATGAAAGAATGAACATACTCAGTTCTTGACTGAAATGCTGATTGATATTGCCATGTAAAAGACGACCACCATCTGAGCGATCGTGTCAAAGCGACGAAGATTAAAGAAAGTTGTTCAGGCCTTGACAGGAGATACTACTTTCTTCTAAGGTAGAAGGAAGTCATTCTTTCTTCAAAGGTAGAAGAAACGATATGCAGGATGTGGCATTATATCTTCATCTATTAACACATATAAACTTTGTGAGAGATAAATTGATTTTTGGTCGCAATACACTTGAAAAGTGCTTTTCAAAATTGTGAACTTGATATCGAAGGTAACACCAATATATGCCCAATCTTCAGAACAATCATATGGTCTATATTGTAGAGAAAGACGATCTGTGTTTCTGTTCTGTAGGTGGTATTCTGGTCTTTATCTTCTTTTCCTGCATTGCTTATATTTGTATGTTGCTATATTTAAGAATTACTAAGGTGAGAATGTTAGGGACTATTTTATCGTTTCTTATTTCAGTCTTTGAAATAATTGTTTACCTTTGACTAGTTTCTGCGAATTTTGTGGTTTACCCAGCTTTCCCTTTACAAGAGGAATAGATATTGACATCCTCATCTTCCATATTCATTACATTTCAGGAATCGTTACTTTTTAAGCCTTCAGAAATCAATTACCAAATTTATGTACTCTTACATCTATTTACTTATCATAACAGGCCTATCTTTGCTCTTCCATATCGCTTCCGGTGAATACCCACTATGTAGAAATGTAAGTCCTTTCTAATACTCCAGTGTCTTCTGATAAGACTAGAAATGGTTATTAATAACGAATGCAATCACATTTTTCTCGGTCTTTTCTCTTTCCGTTTAAAGTTTATTCCTCATCCAAAATATTATATACAACCATTATCTACATACAAACGTTTGTAAAAGGTCTGTGTAGAGCGAATGTATGGCGAACATTATTGCGGAATCTTGGAGATGATATATAGGTTACTCACTGTCCTCTTATATCCACGATTTAAAATATTGCTTTACTCAGGAAAAACTTAAGACATACATACATACAAACATGAATGTTGAATTTTCTAAGATGTGAAAATCCTCTGTAATAAAGTAATGGTATCATCCGAGAGTTCTGAATATCACAAAAGGTTAAAAACTAATAGTGAACTTGTCAAAGATGACCACGTTAAGAGGGGAGCGAGATGGTGGATGCTGCATAGAAAAGTCGTTTATCAGCGGAGACACACGCAATGTTAAAAGGAAGAAGGTAAAAATGAATCCATTAATATGCTGGAATTACATTTATGTCAGTGTCTATTTTTTATGACTGCTTCACGTTCCATTTCACAGTTTCACAAAGAGAAATATCATGCATGAAATGTTTGCAAATATTAGCCTAGAGAGAAGAAAATACATCTTTGCTAAGTTTACCTTACTGAACTTTCGAAATGAAAGTCGTTCATGTTACAGTAATGGTTTGAAGTAATTTTGGAACAAATATTTATCATTGTTTTCTTCTTTTGTAGATAGGGACGACTTAAATAAAGGTGTGTTTCAAAATAAAAGTAGAGTTAGTATATATATATGTATATATATATATAGAGATATATTATATATATACATATAATATTATATATAGTATATATAGATATATAGATATATATATATATATATATATATATATATAGTATATATACATATATATACATATATATACTATATACATATATACATATATATATGTATATATATATATATATTATATATATATATATATTATATATATATATATAGTTGAAATTGAGCTATGCGTTTGAAAGTGTATATGGAACATACACACACACACACACACATACACACACACACACACACACACACACACATATATATATATATATATACTACATAATTCACTAACACATCATTTATCTTTTAATGTGGCTTGGCCACCTATGTCCTTAGTGCACTCCTGTCACACACCACATCAGCAACTAATGTACAATGTTTCAATTTGCCACATGATTTAGGGCTACCTCCAATGCTGGAACCCTTGTGCCTCGCTGGATGCGCAGAAGTTTAAGAATTCCTAACGCACAAATTGTGATAAGTGTGACGGCGAGCATGACCACAATTGCTGGAATTGTGTAACGTTCATTGAAGAAAAATTCATCCTCGTCACTACCCTCCAATAGCGGGAATGTAACAGTCTCCACTATAGGCGGAATTCAAACCACCTCATGGTATCCATGTAAGTGGACGAGTTGTAGACACGGCGACTAAGCACCATAAACCAATCCGAGAGAACACAGCAGGAACATCAAACAACTGGGATCCTTGTTGAATGAGTGAGTTGTTGTCTTCATTGCATATAGTAGAAATCTTGCATCTGGCGCAGAAGACCGCTGTCATTGTCTCCTTCGATATTACTTGATACGGATCAGGGAATTGTCTAATGTCACAGTGAGTTTGTAAATCCTCGTGAGCTAACTCAGTTCACAGCCTGACAGGTCAATATGTCGTAGAGTGAATATCCTACTCTCACATACATGTCTATCATAAACTAACACACATCCTACTTTATAGTCAACTGCCGAGGACTGGAATTCTTCACCTAATTTATACATAATCTCTACCCCTGTCCAAACCACTACTGACCCCTTGAAAGTACAAGGAAATGGTCTAAATATATAGCTATGAAACAGTTTTTTTATCACTAACTAGTATGTCAACAAGTAACCCCTTATCTGATAGCTGTAGCTTTAAAATCCCATAGTATCTATAAAGTAAGTCTGTAAAAATAATATTTGATCCCCATTCATATGCCGAGTCTTTTAAGGTTGACTCCAAAATTCCCAATGGCAACATTTCCGATGAAATTTTCCCTCGTGAAGCTGTTACAACTGCTTCTACTTGGCTTTTAATTTCATTTAACAAAGACTCTGTTTCTCTTTCAACATTCAATAGTGTAGTATGTATAGTGAAAAACATAATGGTGACATCTAGGTCTTCCTGGATCCCTTTTTCTGTTGCGTGTAATATATTAATTGATTTCCTCAACTCATTAAATCCCTTTTCTAATTTCTCATTCCTCCCTCTTAGAGAATTCAGAACTTTACCATGCTCAGCCAGCTCTGCCTTTAACTTCCCAACCTTCACCAAACTCGTTATTGCTACTCCAGCTATGGCTGCTATAGCTATACCCCTGGCCACCTGGTCCCTCCCCCAGGTGGCTTTATCTCTGGTACCCAAGTGAGTGTTTCTGCAATCTTGACTTGTACCCTGTTTGCAGTTATTTTTATTTCTACTAAAAGATGACCCAGTGATTCCAACAAATTTCTTGTAGATTCAGCTTCGTTTAATGTGTTTACCAGTCCTTCAACTTTGCTACGCGATTCCTCGAGTTCCAATGTGGCTGAACCCAGCCTCTCGAATTCAATGCTTATTGTTACTATGTCAGATGACAACCATACTAGGTGGTCTTCCTCAATGAACACTCTAGGACACAGATGCACTTTCGTCTTCGTGAGCGCCATCAACCCCAGGCCAATGATTAAGCAATATTTCAGCATCTGACAAAAACAAAACAAAAAAAAGAGGAAAAAAAAAAACTGTCAGTTATCTGATTCTCTAGGATGACATTTACATCAAGTAATAAAAAAAATAATCGACCTTCCCCATTACAAACGTACCCAAGAGAGGAAAAATATATATATAATCCAATGTTTTCCCCAAAAATGCAGTATATACCATTACAGAATTTGCTATCGCAACAATCTCATAGCCCAGAAACGACCGGAAACAACCCCCTTACCTAGTACATCTCCGAAAATAGTGCAAATCTCCGAGTAATCAACTCCAAAGGAAAAAATCAGCAACCAGACTAATCACAGCATTATCAGCAAAAATCCACCTGTGAACATCTCAGGTGCTTCAAACCGCACTATAGATTTGTCTAGTCAGACTTGCAACCTCAGTAACCATTATTCTTCAGATATTCTACATTAACACTATATAACCACATTTCACAAACTTATCTCCAGGATATCACCAAAGGTGCCCAAAAAATTGTCCTTAAAACATAACGCCCCCATGACATTACCCCAATTATATAAAACCACATTACCACCTATACGGGATAAACCACAGAAAACCACAATTCAACAATTATATAATGCCAAAAATAACGACTGGTGAATATAAAAATACAACACCTCCATAAAACCACAATGCAGTAGTATCACCCGCCCCCAATAGCCACAACAACAAAAGGAACCACAATACCCCCTCTCTGGCTTGTAAAACCACAGAAATTCAGCTCCAAATCCCATACACACAGGAATTATCACATGTTTAGAATAACGTTTCTCAGCTAAAACAAAAATTCGCCATATTTCCAAACAACTTTCCACATAAAATATTAGCCTCTGAATCTTACGCCAAAACGCCACAGTTTATGCAAAATAAGAAAAAACAGTAGAAGAAAATGAAAGAGAAAAAAAATGTTAAAACATTTCATCACCAAATTGCAAAAACCAAATAGCAAGAGAAAAAAAAAGAAAAAAAATGCAATTGTGCAACAATATATTAACCCTCTTACGCCGATTGGACGTATTAAACGTCAAGTCAAAATGTCTCCCGTATGCCGATGGGACGTCGACTCAAAAAAGTTTTTTTTTAAATTCGCGGAAAAAATACTTATAAGCCTACCCAGCCCCAAAACTTTTGAATCACGCGCCTTGGGGGATGCTCTGGGAGTTCACGGATCAAGACGTTGTTTTTGTTTACAATCGTTACACAGGCGCGCAAGCGCGGATTTCTTTCTTATCGCACTAAAAAGTATCAGTGACACATCTCAAAAATTATTTCGTCACTTTGACATAATTTTTGCACCATTTTAAATTATTCGTTACATGAAGTATTATATATGAAAATGTGCGCAATTTCATGTAAAATACAACAAAAAATACTCATGATTGTAGCTTTTATCAGTTTTGAAATCATCATAAATAACGATAAGTGTCAAAATTTCAACCTTCGGTCAACTTTGACTACCGAAATGGTCGAAAAACGCAATCGTAAGCTAAAACTCTTATATTCTAGTAATATTCAATCATTTGCCTTAATTTTGCAACAAATTGGACGTCTCTAGCACAATATTTTGATTCATGGTGAATTTATGGAAAAACTTTTTCCTTACGTCCGCGCGCTAACTCTTCCGATAAATTTTTTCGTGCAATTGTCCTAATGCTTGCACCATTTTAAATTTGCCGTTACATAAAGTTTTATATATGGAAATATGCGCAATTTCATGCACAATACAACGAAAAACAACACATGGTTGTAGCTTTTATCAGTTTTGAAATATTTTCATATAAATAACGATAAGTGCAAAAATTTCAACCTTTGGTCAACTTTGACTTTACCGAAATGGTCGAAAAACGCAATTGTAAGCTAAAACTCTTATATTCTATTAATATTCGATCATTTACCTTCATTTTGAAATGAATTGGAAGTCTCTAGCCACAATATTTCGATTATGGTGATTTTATGAAAAAAAAAAAAAAAATTTTCCTTACGTCCGCTGCGGTAACTCTTCCGAAAAAAATCAGACATTTTTTCGTGCGATTGTCGAAATGTTTGCACCATTTAAAATTAGCCGTTACATAAAGTTTTATATATGAAAATGTGCGCAGTTTCATGTAGAATACAACAATAAATGATTGAAGGTTGTAGCTTTTATCTTTTTTGAAATATTTGCATATAAATCACGATAAATAGAAAAAAAACCACGTTCTGTCAACTTTTACTCTACCAAAATAGTCGAAAAACGCAATTGTAAGCTAAAACTCTTACAATCTATTAATATACAGTCATTTATCTTCCTTCTGAAACAAATTGGAAGTGTCTAGCACAATATTTAGATTTACGGTGAATTAAAAAAAAAACTTTCTTTCCCTCCGCGCGCCGATTCGCGGCCGCAAATCTCCGAAATGCGTACATCGTATTCTCCTAATATTTGCTCCTTTTCATATTAGGCGTTTTATAGAGTTTCATATATAAAAATGTGCGCAAATTTATGAAAAATACAAACAAAAATATTTGAAGGTTGTAGCTTTTGTAATTTTTGCAATATTTGCATATAAAAACATATATAAAAATTTCGACATTCAGTCAAATTTAACTCGTCCGAAATGGTCGAAGACTGCAATTCTAAGCTAAAAATCTTACTGTATCAATCATTTTTCTTTATTTTGAAACAAATTGGAAGTCTCTAGAAAACAATTATTTATAGATTTATGGTGAATTTTTAGAAAAAACAAAATTTTTTTTACGTACCCCGCAACGTTACGGAATTCATGCATCATTTTGTGATAATATTTTTTTCTGTGTTGCTTTGATCGTTTTACAATGTGTTATATATCAAAATGATTGCAATTTAATGTAAAATACAACGAAGAAAAAAGTAACTCGTTAGCTTTAACCGTTTTTCGCACATCTTGATTTTAATACAATTATGTATGAATTTTTTTGTCGCTACCATATATCGCATTATTTATATATAATAATGATATTTTTTTCATTTCTGATGGTTGCATACTAAACTTCAGGCAATGACAAAAAAAATGAGTCAAAAATGAACTCTTAATCTTGAAAACTGAGCGTGCTGTGATTTTTTGAAAAAATTATTTTTCCGCTCCAAGCCCGCCTCGGCATACGGGAGACGTTTTGGTTTTTAGGGCTTAGGCGTAAGAAGGTTAATCACCACAACCAATTCTTTTCAATTTTGAGATATGTGTTATTCTCGACCGACCTATTTATTCCTCTAAGACTTCAAATCTGTTTTCAATTTTTTCCTCAATGACTCTAAAAGGACCTTCAAACTTTGGGCCTAATTTGTAGTCCAGCTCGTTTCTCACATTAATTTTTAAAAATACCTTGTCTTCGAAATTGATCTTGGGATCAGATGTTTTACTAATACTTTTCTGTACTATCTCTCTGGTTGCAGATTCAAGGTTATGACTGAGACAAGCATGTCTCTCTCTCACTATGGGTACCAACGCCTCGATCGTATCCTCCCCATGATGAGGTATAGTTAGCAAATCAAATGTGCCTCGTGCTGGGCAACCAAACAAAGCTTCAAACGAAGACATTTTAATGGAATCACTAACCATAATGTTAATACTATGCCTAACAACATCAATATATCTGTCTCAATTCTTATCATCACCACCTACAGTTTTCCTGAGAGCCTCGAGCACTTTCCTGTTCGCTCGTTCACACAACACATTAGCCTCAGGTCTGTATGGAATAATTGTTACTTTCTGTATCCCCAAGACTTCCGCTGAACATTTCAAAGTTTTTTTTATTTCCTCCCTGTTTTTTTGTGTGTTATTCTTGTGTGACCTTGTTCTGCGAACAGCTGTTGTGGGATGTTTACTGGGCGTGGTGCATGTTTTTTTTTTGTTATCTTTTATTGGGGGAAGCTTGCATTAATTTTTCTGGAATAGGTTTTGTGTGTATATAAATACATTAATGTTATTGAGGTCAGGAAATCTCATAAAACACAAAAGCTTCCGTAAAGAGAGGAAAATGGCAGATGCAAAGGGTACTACAACTCTGCTTCATCACCTCACGAACGCTAGCGCATGCGTGAGCCTGTTCAGGGGAATTGCAGATGGGGGGTTTTCGCAGCCAGTGCAAATCTTTATTGAAGGTGTGAATAATTATTTAAGCGCAAAAAACATAAAAGATGATGTAGAGGCATTTAGAGAGGTGAAAGCTTTGTTAGATTTGAATAAGGGTGACCACTCTCATCGTTGCAGAAGTTTCCAATTTGCAAAATGTCGTTCCTGGACTGATTTTCAAGCATTTTTAAAAGCAGCTTATGGCACAAAGGAACAACAGATATATGGTGAGGGACCTCAGGGGTCTATATAAGATACGGAAAGGCACAAATAGCCTAGTAGAACATAGTTCAAAACTTTTTGACTGTGCAGAATGGTAGGGAAACTGAAAACATCTAAATGGTTTACAGGAGGTAGTGTCTCACTTGACAACTTATATAAACTGATCCATTTTTCGATGCTCTTGCACGATGTGCCGGATGCAATAGTGGATAGTTTTGATGAAAAGATTGAACCTATTTCAGACAAAGAATTACTTTATGCCCAAATTGAGAAACATATGTCTAAATGTCCCACTGTAGATAGTACATTTTTTAATGGGACAAGCCCGAGAAATAGGGTGCAAAGAGACACAGTGTTTTCTTCTCCCCGTTTGTGTGCAAAAGTTGAATATAACAAAAGGTTGATCGATCAAAGGCAACAGCAGATGCGCTGTTTCAGTTGTAATAAACCAGGGCACCCAAAGAAAATGTGTAGAGCTAAATATTGTGTAATGTGTAAGAGTGCGGATCACTATTAGCAACCTTGTCCGTCTCAGATACGGAAAGATGCGAGGCCTACACCTCAAAGTTTTGGAAGTCATAATGTGAGGACTTCCCGGGCAGGTTAAACCAGAGGGCAAAGGTATTGGCAAAATTTTTGGAAGGCCGATCAACAAAAAGGGTACAGGTGATTAGTACGTGCCATAAACTTTAGAGCCCAGGCTTATAGTTTATGGAACAGTGGGGGATGTCGATATTCCAATCTTTATAGACACAGGTGCGTCTATAAATTTAATAGACTACAATTTGTATCAATCCATGTTCTCCCATTACCCTTTGAAACCCTCAATGGAGACTGTGTGTGATGTGCAAGCCCAAAGACTAAATACCCCGGGTTGTGTTCAAATACAGTTTACTCTCGGTGACAGAGTACTGACAGAACCATTTTTGGTAATGAAAGGGATTGCATTGGGCAACAGACTTTTGCTGGGTCGTCATGCATGTAGGAGACACAAGATTTCGATCCATGAGGGTGTTAATGGGATAACAGTTGGAATACCTGATGTTTTTTTTCCTTATGAGGACGTGATTAGAACAGAGGATATGGAGATTATTAAAAAAGGGGATGTGTTTGGTGATGCCCACACTGGTGATATGGGACATAATTGTGTGGATTCTATTGGAGTTCACGATGATAACAATTTTGGTGATGATACTAAGGCCGGTAATGTTTATGGGGTGGTAGAAAGGGCAGGTACTAACCACAAATATGAAGGTGTTTTATTGGAGGATATTGTGTTAATGCCTGGTTCAAAGACTATAGTAAAAGTCAAATTCAGGGAAGTGAGAAAACCTATGGATGTGTGTGTTATTGAAAATAGCGAGAGGCTTAGAGGGGTTATTAGCATGGTATCGGTGAACAGTGTATCCAAGAATGAGATTACACGGTTAGAATTACTAAATTGTAATTATACAGTTAGGAGATCCCAAAGGAATACATTTATATTGGATCACCAAGATTGGAGTTGTGATAGTGGTTCAGTGGCTATCGTAGAAGGAAAACCTGAGTTTTCAGAGGCCGAAATGCAATCAAGGAAACAAATATTTAGAGAACATTTAGCTAATGCCGATTATAGTGAACATGTTGAAGCGATAAGTGAGCTCTTGGTAGAATTTGGGGATACGGTAGCCTTACAAGGTGATAAATTGGGTCTGACTAATGTGTTAGAGCATAAGGTAAATTTGGAGAGTGGCACAAAACCTGAAACACTACTTATATTCCTGCACACCGCATACCTTTCAAAATCAGAGAACAGGTAGAGAAAGAGGTCAATAGATGGGAGGAAGAAGGAATCATTAGACCTAGTGTGTCCCCTTACAACTTTCCCTTGTTAGAGGTGCCTAAGAAGGACGGTTCTGTCCATGTATGCATTGATTTTAGATGTTTAAAGGAAAAGAGAATCCCACCGCTGCCACCAATAACTATTACCAGCCTCTATCAAAAATACACAAGTGGCAACTCTTACTTGTCAGTAGCGGCCGGCCTCTCTCTTCAAGCATTGTCAAACTATGCTAATGAGTTCACATAAATACATAAATATGCTATTTATTTCCCAAACCGGATGAACATAAAATGGAACAAAGTGATTAATAAGTCATATTTAAAAAAGATAAGTCTGACCCCAAACAAAGCGTGTAAATTATCATTCCACTCTCCTGAATTAGTCTAAGTACTCACCCCAAAAATCTCAAATAGTCAACTACTACATTTCGATAGTCAAACTTAGAGAATCCCATTTCTAGAATAATGACATAGGACCCATCTGAAACAAAGAGACATATCCATTATATTCCCTACCACACAATGTTAAATAAATGTATACACTTCACACTTATCTCTCTTTTCAAAGGCAAACTGTTTCTAAGTCATTTAAATATGTGCCATACCTTTTGATGGTTCTTGCCCCAGCACCTGATGTCCTCTGAACCTCCTTCCTCCATATCTCAAAGGAATGTGTGCTTAATCTTAAGTGTCTCGAGCCATCAGACCTATCACGTACAAACGGATGTATACATCCGCCACACCCTAAGATTGTCCATGACAACAGTTCGAACAGCCATCAGCCCCACAATGCACACACATCAAATTCCTTCGTTTCCAAGAAGGCTATCTCTAGGTGCTCTCTGTCTCCAAGACAGAAAAGCAGCTGATATCACATAATTCACTAACACAGCAATTTATTCTTTTAATAATATTTATATCAATATATATATATATATATATATATATATAATATATATTATATATATATATATATATATATACACACACATATATATATATATATGACCTGATCTCGGTCATTTGTGGGTTCGGGATATGAAGGAATAAACAGGAGAGAGATAAGTTTACGTGCATGCAATGTAGGACATGCAAAAATAATAATCGATGAAACGTTTAACACAGGTGTATTCTTCTTAGGTACACAGGTGGCCTTTAATTGCAATTATTACGTTAACTATGCCAGTGCACAACCGGACGGCAGGTTAGACTTATTGACACTCATGGTGACGCACGTCTTTGTGTGGCGGCCGACTGGAATGGGGACTGCAGGGGCACTGGGCACTCTTGACCCAGTTTTGTCTGTTCTCTATGGGACCCGCTAATGCACTGATTTGACCGGTAGTCCGGTCCTGTTTTCAAATACCCCCCTTTTAGATGGCATCAGTTATGCCAAGAAGCTGATTGGTTATTCTGGCTTCTTAGACACAAGGGCCAATCACGAAGGGCTATAGAGATACGTGGCACTGAACTGCCAAGCCACGCTAACTTTTAACGTCTTTGGCGGTTGACTTGTGTTGTTACACATACACACAGAATCACTCATAATGGTTTCACGGGACTTCAGACCATCACGGAAAAGGCATATTCAAAACGGTATCGAATCAGCTCATCACTCCCTCCCCAGTTCTTGCGTCCCGCAAGACATACACTGATCTTATGATTTGCGCATTGTCGTTCTTCTTGCCACACCGGCCTTTGAGTGCCGTACCATCCAGTTTGTGCAAAATTTCAAACTATTAGGATAGGGCCATTTGGCGTGTTACAAACACAAGTTACAACAAATGAATCTCACGCCTCACAATGTGTCATACAGAAAAAGAAAAACAAATTTAGGTTCACATTTCAATAACATCAATGTAAAAATGGATATCACAGCTCCAGCTCAAAAAAAAAGTTAAATTCATTAAAAATTCACAATACATGAGTGCTTTTCAAAATTGTGAACTTGATATCGAAGGTGACACCAATATATGCCCAACAAATGAATCTCACGCCTCACAATGTGTCATACAGAAAAACAAATTTAGGTTCACATTCAATAACATCAATGTAAAAATGGATATCACAGCTCCAGCTCAAAAAAAAGTTAAATTCATAAAAATTCACATAACATGAGTCAAAAATGAAAAGTTACTCATGAGAAATTTGGTAAAAGTATAAGAAAACTTACTGAATTCCTTCTGCAACACAGTAAAAACAAGAAAAAATAAAAAACAAAAACAAAAAGAATAACTATTTTCTTCAAAGATTACACACAAAAAATAACTTTTTTTTTTCTTCAAAATAATCTCATATTCCCACATCATCGATGGAAGATCATAAATTTCTGACAAACATAAACAGCATTAGCAACGATATGGAATTTTGGACACAGTATAACTGGCATCAATAGAAATCAACAAAAATTAGATACATTGCAGTAAGATGTTTAATACGACTTGAAATGCAATAAAAAATAATAGTGCAATAAAAGATAATCAAGTTAAAACACATAGACTCATTCATTATACGGTTGGAACTGTAACAAAATGTTTAAAAAAAATTAGACATCAATTTCTCAGCAATAACTGACATAAAACAAAAATTGCATAAGCATGTTTTTATGATATTCTCTGTTCACTTTGTGACGGACCCATTTACTCATGACTCGCGCTGGTATGCTACGCAAGGCAACTACACGCACTTACAAATTATGTAGATGGTTTGCTTTATCGAAGAGGAGGAACGGTGGCACAACAAGTTACTCTTTTCTTTTTTTTCTCTCTCTCTTTCCTTTATCAAGCACTTATCTCCTGCATGTTCAGAAAACTGTGACTTGTCAGTCAACTCCCTTACGCACTAGCAACCCACATACACTCAACACATGCATACTTCCATGGCACACACTCAGCACGTTCATACAACAGCTGACTCACTTGCCTCTGTTTTCTGTGCGACTCACCCACAGGTGTAACTGAATCATTTAACTGTATGCGTCGCAGTTCCTCTCTCTTTGGCTCGTGCCTTACAGTATACTCTTGGGAAGATCTTCTGCTACTCTCATTACTTTTTTTTTATATGATCAACCCCCAGAATGCAAACTCTAACAGTTGTTTGATCCTACGATCTTGACGAGAAATTAACATTCTTGAAAACATTTCTTTATCAGGTATAAAATACAATTTGTTCTCCCTTCATTATCAAATTTAAAAATTACTCTTTCAACAAATACATCAGTCACGCTACTTTACTCAAACAATCTTTAATGAAATTACGTTAATAATTCTTCTTTTAAATCTTAACTACCAAATCCTTCAATGGGGACAATGGGATTCATTGTCGCTCATGATACTTTAACTATAATCAGAACACGGCCTAAGAGAACCATCCTTTTTTTTCCCTTATTTTTTTATACACTTTTTTTTTCTAATGTTACTTTCTACAAATTCCCTATCTGCATTTCCCTAACACAACATGCCATTGATGACACTACTAAAGGCTACACAACTCGTTCATTGCCCAGTCGATCTAATACTAATATTACTATCAGTGACAACTTTTAGCAATCATGTCGGCTCTAGGCAGGGCAGGGTTTCCCACCTCCGGGGGTGTGAAGGGTATCCTCTCATCACATCCCCATAGTGTCCCAAGACACTATCCCGTAACTGTCCCTCTCTGCCATACGGTTGAGATGTTCCCGTTTTCTATGCAATTTGCTCACAGGTCAGCAACTCTATTAGTGCCAGCAGCGATGCCGGCGATCCGCTACTGATGCTATTAGTTTGCTTGTATCTTCTTCACATCAAGCCTGGATTCTCTCACTGGTTGCTGGCTGTCATCTGACGTCTATCAGCTATTCCTTATTCTAACATCGCATCATCCTATCCATACCTTAGGCAGGTATCGTGACTTCCTTCACGGGTCAAGGTAGGTAAGGGAACTTCTGCACTATTCACCTTTTTAATACCATCCCTCTACTCTTTAATAGGTCGCGATCAGAAGTAGGAGTGGACTTCCCCCTTCCCACGGGGTCACGGGGGAGAGGCTCTGGTCGACCTCTCTCTGTCCCAGCATGACTCGTGGGTAGACAGGTTCGTCTTCTACTTCTCAGGGCTGTGGACTGGTATCCCTTCCCTCACAACAAGACAACAAGGCGTCCCTTGTTCCCGGGCACTGTAGAACAGTCCCGCACGGCACTGGGGGTAGCCTGGGGTACTACCTTCCCGGCATTACCTCCATAGCTCCTGCTGCCTACTTCCGTCCTTCCTGGTGGGGTTGGACTGCTCGCCATCTCTCCGTTCAAAACACGTTCGTTACTCCTCTACTTGGTCTGCTACACGAGTCGGTTACACTCGGGGGGTCACGAAGGGTCACAAAGGGTGTTCGGGTGCCACCACCGTCGTTTGAATTTGGCACTGCAACCATCGATTTTGAATTCTCCCACACTAGTCTTTGTCTGTTCGTATGTCTCGTACGGATTTTTCCAATATCTTGTTGATACTTCCGCTGATTCGAATTATTCTCTCTCCCGCTTGTTATCGAATTCGGTCGCGAAACGGTCGTCTAACAGCGGTAATTTATTAACGATTCTGCGATCGCACTCTGTCTGTCTGGTTAGCACTGCGTTTTTTCGAAATCGTAGGGTGTGTGATTGTACACTGTCTTTCTGGTTAGCACTATGCATTTCGAAATCGTAGGGTGTGTGATTGTACACTGTCTTTCTGGTTAGCGCTATGCATTTAGAAATCGTGAGGGTGTGTGAACTTGTAACACTGTCTTTCTGGTTAGCGCTATGCATTTCAGAAAATGTAAGGGTGTGTGATTGGTACACGTCTTTTATGGTTAGCGCTATTGCATTTCGAAATCGTAGGGTGCTGATGTGTACACGGTTTCTTTCTGGTTAGCACTGTGCATTTCGAAATCATACATATGGTGTGACTGTACACTGTCTTTCTGGTTAGCACTGTGCATTTGGAAATCATATGGTGTGATTGTACACTGTCTTTCTGGTTAGCACTGCGCATTTTCGAAATCGTAGGGCCACTCGATTTATTATTCCCGTTCGTAGCACGGTTTGCCACTTTTCTGCCGATTGCTTTAGCCATAACTGTTTTTATCCAGTCTGTTCGTTTCACCATTTCCCTCGTCATCACAGTTCATTGAATTTTCTCTCGTTTCCATGCTTATTTCACTTCATATCACTGTTTGTCGGCTAAAATGATTTAGCACTAACGCTTGTTTGACACCTCATAAGACATCACAGGACCTCATAGAACTCAGGAACCCCCCCCACCCACAGGACCTTAAAGAACCCCACAGGACTTACAGGACCCCACAGGACCCCACGACTGACACCAAAATTATATGACCTGATCTCGGTCATTTGTGGGTTCGGGATATGAAGGCATAAACAGGAGAGAGATAAGTTTACGTGCATGCAATGTAGGACATGCAAAAATAATCGATGAAACGTTTAACACAGGTGTATTCTTCTTAGGTACACAGGTGGCCTTTAATTGTAATTATTACGTTAACTATGCCAGTGCACAACCGGACGGCAGGTTTAGACTTATTGGCACTCATGGTGACGCAAGTCTTTGTGTGGCGGCCGACGGGAACGGGACTGCGGGGGACTGGGCACTCTCGACCCAGTTTGTCTGTTCTCTATGGGACCCGCTACACACTGATTTGACCGGTAGTCCGGCCTGTTTCAAATACCCCCTTTCAGATGGGCATCGTTATGCAAGAAGCTGATTGGTTATTCTGGCTTCTTAGACACAAGGGCCAATCACGAAGGGATATAGAGATACGTGGCACTCTTTTGAACTGCCCAAGCCACGCTAACTTTTAACGTCTTTGGCGGTTGACTTGTGATGTTACACATACACACAGAATCACTCATAACGGTTTCACGGGACTTCAGACCATCACGGAAAACGCATATTCAAAACGGTATAACGTATCATCTCATATATATATATATATATATATATATATATATATATATATATATATATAGATATATATATATAATTATATATATATATATAGATATATATAGATATAGGTTATATATATATATATATATATATATATAGTATATATATATATAATATATATATAATGCGTGTGTGTGCGTGTTCCATATACACTTTGAAACGCACTGAGCAATTTCAACCAAATTTGGTATGTACATGACTTATCATCTATATGTTTTGCACACAGTTAGGATCAGTATATTCACATGTGAAGCATCAAATGGAGGGAGTTCTGCCTTGATGTTTCTTAATTACTTCCTTGGTTGAATTATGATCTCCAAGCTTTGCTAAGATTACTTCAGACTTTTTGGATAACTTAGATTTGATTTTACTGTGAATGTCTCTAATTGTTTGCTTCATGTTTGATAAAGAGATTGTGTGTTTGTGTGTGTGTGTGTGTGTGTCTGTGTGTTACGTATCGGGATTCGCTCAGGTTCTTTATTACAATAAAAAAAATTAAGGATTCAACACCAAGAATTGAAACATGAGATACTAATACAGAAAGAAACTTGATCAGAACTCAAGTTTATTTACAAGCTTTTTCTCAAAGATACATGCAGAATGGTTTCTCCTATTTACATAACAAATCTGACTATATGTGAAAAGGGGAACAGTGCAGTAATGAAATACTTTCTGGCCAGTTTCACAGCTGTTGAGATTGGTGCTCAATACGATGGCTTTATGAGGAGACAGTAAAAGCTTCAGATGGGCTTCTCCTTATCTTTGCACTGCAGGAAGGAATGACATAGCCTTGAAACTTGAAGGGTGGGTTACTTCCCAAAGCCACTTGCAGGATGTCTCTTCTCTGAAAGGATTTACTCATCATTGGGATCTCTCTCTCCGACTATGAACTTTACTTTCCTGTTTCTGTTCCCACTCTCTCTAGTGCGTCCTCTTCCCTCTCCTACTCTGCATCTCTTATCCTTTCCTTCTTCTCTTCTCTGATCCTATTCACTTTCTCAGAGTCCTGTATATATACGTCAATCTCAGGGCGGGGCTGAAAGGGCAGAGCTAACCAGCAAACGTTTTCACCCCAGTAAGGAACTTTTCAGAAAACCCTGGACGAAATGTTACATCATAGCCAAAGCACTGTTGCTAGAGGCGACAGCGCACTGACTGGAGTTCCACAAAACAACGGAGTATTCTCGAACAATCACGAGAACAGACGCCCCAAACATGAGCGAGAATATCTCCTTGCTGCAGACCTACTGGAAAAAGATACATTTTCCTTTCCTTTAATGTGTTTCTTCACTATGAAGCGACAACCATGATGGTGTATAAGGTGTATTTGAGACTGAAGGTTATGAAACTTGTAGGCAGATCATTCTTTACACTATTAATGTTAGGTAAACATAAGAAAAATTTTCGGAAGATACTACAAACACTGTAATGGCAGCAGCAAAAAACAAGAATAACCACAATAAAACGGGTGAATATACCTTTTGACTTTATTCATATTTTTCTTTTTTTTACGATTTTTAGGGAGATGTGGACTATGATTTCATTTCAGGGTACAATATAACCCTTTTGTCCTGTCCTTAGCAATATTTACATGAGATTTTTTGAGACAAAATGCTTACCAAGAACCTTCCCCCAAAAAGTTATATTTTTCAGGTATGTGGATGAAATTTTCTGTATTTGGCCAGTTCACGAAAATCTCCAGGAATTCTTTATTCATCTCAGTGATTTAGTCCCTTCTATAAAATTTACTGTAGAGTACGAAAGAAATTCTAATTTGAGTTTTGTTGTTGTAACTGCTTATAGAAATAATAGAAATTTCACCTTTTCAGTTTTTCGAAAATCAACTAACATTGCCTCTTTTGTTCATTATTACTCTAATCACCATCAAAATGTTAAATTCTCTGTTTTCTGGGAAGTTAAGGGCCCTACGTGTCTGTAACCCACAGTTTATTAACGCTGAGATTAAAACTATTTATGATATTGCCTTGAAACTTAAATACCCTAGGGCTTTCGTAGACGTGGCATGGAAAAGAGCTAGGAAAACATTTTATTTAACTAATGAGAAACTTGAATTTAATAAGCAGAACATTCTAAAATTACTGTATGATAAAAGGTTTTTAGAAAAGCCGAGAATTTTAAGGCTTTTTAACATAAATGTTGCTTTCATTAATATCAACGTTAAGAGTTTAGTAATAAAAAATTATCCTAAAGATGTTCCCGGCTGCTTATATGAAATTTCTTGTAAAATGTGTGATAAAATATATCACGGACAAACCTTAAAATCCCTTTCACAACGAATCAAACAGCACCAGTATTTTGTGAGAACTGGACAAATATCGAATGCATTATTTGTACATATGAGAGATTTATATCATCCTATTAACTGCAGTCAACCAAGAGCTTTTATCCCATGTAATGACACAGTTAAAAAAAATACCATTGAATCTTGCTTCATCAAGTCAAATAATGGTAATGTTCTAAGTTGTAGATAAATATAAACAACAAAATTAATTTATTCAGTTTTTACATGGAATTTGTATGGCTACGTTTTAGTTTCAATTATGGTTAAATCTATGTTTAAGTTTGTGAACGTCTGGTATGTGATAATCCTTGGTTATCTCTTTGATTTTACCCTTTTGACAATTGACCATTTGGTATTCTTGATCCTTTGGTTTATCTGGTAACTTTCTTTCCAACTGTATTTCATTCGTTCCTTAACAATGTCTTAGTGAAGATGAAAGCGTTTGGATTTCTGCCTATCATTTTCCTGTGGTATTCACTTATTTAATAAAGTGAATTTTAAGCATACATATATATATATATATATATATATATATATATATATAATATATATATAGATATATATATATATATATATATTATATATATATGTATGTATGTAGCTTAAAAATCACAGTCGATGCACGTGACTTTATTAATTAAGCGAATACCACAGGAAAATGATAGGCAGAAGTCCAAACGCTTTCGTCTTTACAAGGATATTGTTTAGGAACGAATGAAATACAAAAGGATCAAGAATACCTGATGGCTAATTGTCAAAAGGGTAAAAATCAAAGAGATGATCCAGGATTATCGGATATCACACGGTCACAAACTTAAACAGATTTAAACATAAGAGAAACTAAAACTTTGTCATACAAATTCCAAAAAGATATATAAAACTGAATATATTAATTTTGTTGATTATATTTATCTACAACTTATTTAATTATGAAAGCATCAAGACTTAAATTTAGAACACTTCCATTATTTGACTTCATGAAACAAGATTCAATGATATTTCTTTTCAACAATGTCATTACATGAATTAAAGCTCTGGCTCCATTCTAATTAATAGGATTATCTAATCTATCATATGTACGAATAATGTATTCGATATTTGTCCAGCTCTCTCAGTATATTAGTGCGGTTTGATTTGTTGAGAAAGGGATTGTCCGGTTCGTCTGCAATATATTATGTCACACTTTTTACAAAAAATTTCATATATGAAGCCAGGAATATCTCTAAGATAATTTTTTATTACCAGACTCCTAAGATTAATATTACTGAAAACAACATTTATGTTGAAAAGCTTTAAAATTCTCGGACGTTCTAAAAACCTTTATATATATATATATATATATATATGTATATATGTATATATATATATATATATATATATATATATATATATATAATATATATATATATATATATATATATATATACATATATATATATATATATATATATATATATATATATATATATATATATATATATATATATATATATATATATATATAGTATATATATATATATATATATATATATATATATATATATATATATATATATATATATATATATATATATATATGAATAACTTGATCACGAAGTATATAAAACCGTGATGCTATGTATAAATAAAAGTTTTTGCCACAAGGAATTTTTCATTTTCCTTCGTGGCAAATACCTTTATATATATATATATATATATATATATATATATATAGATATATATATTATGTAGTATGTATAATATATATATATATATATGTATGTATTATATATATATATATATATATATATATATATATATATATATATATATATATATATATATATATTATATATATATATATAGATATATATATATATATATTATATATATATATATATTGTATACATGTGTATGTGTGTGTATATGTTTCATATACATTTTGAGCAAATGTATGTAGTAAATTATTCAATGTATGTTTACGCCGGAAAGATTAAATATTTTTACTTATTCAAGTTTACAATGGCATTTCATTACTTAGAGTTTATCCTAACTATATACAAAAATGAGGCTTAGCGCTAATTAATTATAAAAGTTTCATACAAATGCTAATATGATGTATATGGGGATTCTTGACCAACTGTCTGACCTTAGTATGAAGAAATAGTTGTACCAGTATGACTGGTAGATGGCACTGTGCAATTTGCACCAGTGTACAGTAAGTTTAACAGGTAGAATAAGGGGTAAATGTTGGGACAAAAGAAAAGGGGGTTTAAATTGCAACATGAATCAATATTTAAGGCACAAAAGAAATCAATCAATAAGTTACAAAAGTGGGGCTTAGGGAGTGCCTTGGCACCTACCTCTGGATGATGTATGTGATTAGTAAGCAGTTTAAATGTGGAACAGAAGGTATAAGGTTTATGAATGCACCCACACAAGGGGCGAGATGTAGGAGTATGAAGGGAGTAAGTGGTGCTTCCTCTGGATTAGGTGCCATCACACCCAGATAAATTGGGCACTGTGCCAGGTTTGGGCAAGTACAAGGAGAGCCCAGTGGCTCTTGTAGGCTACCTGCAAGACCTACAACTTGTACCCCTCTTCCTTGGTCCTTCTCTAGCCTGCCTGTTCACTGGTATAGATCCAAAGGAGCAGTTGGCATCTTAGGCACTTTTGCTACCTTAACCATGGTAGTTTTGAGGGTACCAACAAATGTTTTCATGTGCAGGCACAGTTCATTTAGTTCAGCTTTCAGCTAGGCTATAGTCAAATGTTCCAGAGTATCATGTCTGGGGAAGTGTATGGAATGGAAAAAGGTTTGGCAGTCGTGGGAGCCTCACAGATGGCAATGACCAACAAAGGCATGGTGTGCGAGGCCACACCTTTGTGTGTGGGGGGAGATGAAGTGCCGGTTCTGGCACTGGATTGGATTCTGGACCTGGCACAGACTTTGTATCAGAGAGTGGCTCAACATCCAGAATGGATGGAGTATGGCACTGCTCAGGGCACTCAAGTGGCACTGGCAGTGTTTTGAGTATAGTTCGCAGAGGACTATCTGTGGAGGCCTTCAAATCCTGTCCTAGGATGATGTCATAACCTCCAGGAAGATATTTAACTACTGCAAGTCTGCAGATTCTTGAGTGATGAGGTCTGTTGACCCTCAGTTGAACCGTAGGAAGTATCATCATCTTGTGGTTTATTGCCACTACAGTAATGAGGTTGTGTGTGTCAATGGTGGCTCTGTAGGTGACTCGATCTTCTCTTATGAAGGAGATCTGTGCGCAAGAGTCATCAAAAGTTCTGACGTGGTGTGCATGGTAGTTACCTGTGGGAGGTGCCACAGTAATAGGACCTTCAGCTGGAGGGCCTAAGTCTGAAGGCGTGTCTACTGCTAAGGCAATGGCAGGTGTTGCAGTCTGGCTTAGGAACTTCGTACATAAGGCAGAATGTCTGTAAACTTAGCACACAGTGCAATAGTTCTGGCTGTGGTCTCTTGGGGCACTGTTCTGTTAAAGGGAGCAGGCCTACTGCTGGCTCAGGGAGGCATTGCATCATCCGAGCTCGTAGGATTAGTGGTTGTCACAGTATTTGGCTGTCACATGGTTTGTTGTGAAACTGCTCAATGCGATGTTGAGTTTGCATAAGTTGCAAGTAACTGGCTTATAGATAAGCCCATTTTTGGTCTGGGCCATTGAGGACGTGGAACTTGGAGGTGTAACTTTCTTGCTGAGAGAGCTGAGGTAGGCATAATGGTGAGTGCACTTGGAGCATAATAGAAAAAATCCCCCAATTGCACACCCTCAGAAAGGTCAGCAAGCATTTTCACTTCAAGGGAACCCAGCCAACAGTTGAAATTTCATTCTATGTGATATGTCCAGTCCGTCCAGAACTCTCCAGCTTCTTTGGGTAGGCTATGCCAGTGGTGTCTACAGTGTTCAGGTGTGATTTCTTAGGCTTTGCTGACCACTCTTCTGACTGCTGTAAGATCGCCTTGTCCAGCAGTTGTCAAAGTACACAATATGATTAAACCCTTGCCCTTCATGCACTTATTCAGAGTTAGCAATATCTCGATTGCAGGGGGACATAATTGGCAAACACATTCTCTATGTGATCCAGCCACGCCTCGATGAGCATGCTCATGATGCTTAGAACGGACTGGGGCATGACTGGAGTGGGGTGATCAGCTCTGTTGGGCCAGTGCCACACCACTGTCAACGTGAGCTTATTCAAAAGCCAACTCATGGCACGCTGGGCTTCCAGCGCTAGTCTCTTCTTCTCCTCCATGGCTTCTCTCTCTGTTCTTTCCCTCTCCTCCCTGGCTTCTTGATCTGCTCTTTCAGCTTCTCTCTCTCTGCTCTTTCCCTCTCCTCCCTGGCTGCTCTCTCTGCTCTTTTCTTCTCCTCCCTGGGTTCTCTCTCTGCTCTTTCCGTCTCCTCCCTGGATGCTTGATCCCATTGAGCTATAGTCACTTGGGCGTTGATCCAAGTTATTAGGGTTTCTCCAACTTCTAGAAAGGTCTGGTATAATTCAGCATAAGAAACCATGGTTGTGTGAGAGAGGTGTTTTGTTGAATGTTAGTCCTCTACACGGAATGGTGAGTGCCCACAATGGCAGTGATATTAAGTAAGATGGTGTGCCATAGAACAGGTGTGGCACTGTGAAAGCAGAGCCAATATGGAACCGCATGTTGAGAATCTGTGGAGCCACTAAGGCAGGAAAATAGGAAAGAAGGGCTAAGACGGGTCCTCAGTGCGCGAAACTGGGGAAGTTGCCAAGGCTGGGGATAGGAAACAGAATAAAAGTTGCTTGCTGGTCCCGTGGGATGAAGATTTATTGAAAATCATCCTTGTGGCGCTGGGCCAGATACCTGTAAATGGCTTGGAAAAGCCAAGAACTGAAAGGACAATGAAGGGGCACTTACAGAATGAATGGTAAAGTACTTACACACGACAATTGGCCGTCGTCAAAAGCGGATGGATATTCAGTGAACAGTTAGTAGCACTGGTAGTGCGTAGATTTTGTTCATAAATAACAGGATTGCTGATGTTCCCAAAAGAACAAAGATTGTAGGTCCCTCAGGAGGTTGTTTCGTTCGTGTGGAACGAGGATAAAATCAAAATACAGGCGTTATGGACTTGTGCATGGACAAAACAGGCTATTGTACAAGTTGGTAAGTAGGTGTTCGAAAACACGGGGTAACATGCAGATGGGCTGGTACCGATTGCTTGTGCAACGGGTACATAATAATTAAGTACAATGAATGTGTGCAGGACACCGCAAAAGTCAAATAAAAGTAATAAAGGAAAAAAAGAAGAAAAAATTTAGTAATGGTAGAAAATGAAACTACGCTAATGAGCGCGTAAGTTTTGAATTGTAAGTGGGCCTGTGATATCTACCCCTTGTGAGACTTACACATAAGGGAAATCGCCAAATGCATGTCAGTTCCAAAGAAATAAAAGTAAAGTTATGCTTTAAAGTTTAATGTAAAATGTTCCCTCCCTGCGCTCAAGTATAAGTAATGCGGTTTTATAGGTCCACGGTGGATAGTTCAAACAATATATTGGTCTGTTGTAAAACAGGTTTGTATATCACTCACAATATGGAAATCTTATGCTACGTGAGATGAATAAATATTATTCTGCTCTCATAAAGGGTATACAAGAATGTCTTCCCGCATAGAAAATACGTTAATGATTAAACCAATAACACAATGAGGAATGATAAGATTGTTTGCGATATGGAATGCTCTGGGTGAAAGTGAAAGGGATTTGATGCCTTGTGCTCAAGAACTGTCAAATGTGAAGTCTGTCTATCGAGATGAGTAGACAGTGGTGAGTGCACTTGAACTGGCGGGAGGGACGGTACGAAAAATTCGTTGTCATACGAATGCAAACACAGTTTCGCTTTTTTCGCTATCCACATCAAACTCTTATATGAATTAATATTACGATGGTACGTGAATGAAGCTACTGCGCCAATTTACTAACAAGGTAAAGTTTGTAAAAGAATCTGGAGTTGCCAGAAAGGGCTTCCTAGCTAACATGAATTTCGTAAGTTTTCAGCAGGACGTTACCACTTTCGCATCAATTTAACAATTGTTATCACCCCACTTTCCTAGCTAATGCCTAACTACTAGAGACACATTGTCTCGCAGATAACATACACTAATGAGAACACAGCTAACATACATGCGCTAGTGGCAACAAGCCTTCTCCGAAGCAATGAATGAATTTGTAAATGCTTGTGTTGTCACTCTCTATTTGAGCACTTAGGAATAATAAAGAGGTGTAAAGTTAAAATACTAGAATAAAATACTTACAGTTGTGTATTCCTGTTCACGGATGCCAAAGGTACAAAAAGAAAGAGGGTGGGTTTACAATAAAGCTTCGTTTCTCTCGCAAACTCTCATACTAGTCCATGGGACTGATTGCTACTCCAATGAGAGATTAATTAAGGCTTTAATTATGTGATCTTACAAGGTTGCCATTTGTTACATGCGTGACTGCGTAAAGTTCATCATGTACTCTAAAATTAACTCAAGACTGGATGCCATGCAGATAACAACAGAGAACTTGGGAAAAAGAGGTATTAAAATTTATGGACTTAAGGGAAATGCAATGTTACATTTAACTAGTGCCACCATGAAAACCCCTGAAAATATAAATTCCTTTTATGAAGAACCGGGAATTTTAGGAATAAAATACTTGTTCCAATTATCACCAAACATAAAATATTAGGTAACAGCAGCTCTTCAATCTTTCACCCTGTAACTTGAAGTGGATGGTTCCTACCTTGACACCGTGGAATACGGGAGATGTAGTGCACAACTTCTTACATTCTCCTAATTCTGCAAATTAAGGATGCACTGTAATTCTCGATCTAGCATGATTAATGAATTTGGGAGTTGCAAAAGACAGAGAGGATAAGAAATTCACAATCACGGTAGAGCAAAGTAAATGACCACTTCTGGATGCAAGTCACAATATTTTCCCCTTGTTCATTTATTCTCTGAAGTAGATGCAATGGGGAATTAGTTATATACTATGAGAGCAGAGAGTAATTAAGGAAGGAAAAGAATTGAGCGTCAAAACAAATTTCAAAACCACTGTACCTTGTTCTTTGACAATCGGAGTCTTAAAGTAGAGCCGGACTTACAGTATGGGCTTAGGGGGAGAAAATTCTTTACCCCGGACAGTAATAGGGGGTGTGAGTGGCTCCAGGCTAACCCCAGTGTGAACAGAGCTGCGTCTGCTATGAGAATGATCTATGAGAGTGACCCCGACTCGCTGCTCCAGCCGTCTTATTCCTCTCCTTTCTTTGTCTCTTGTTTGTCGCATCTCCTCCAAGTCGTTTACGGTTTTCCCTGGAATTGAAATTTTAAATAACAGCACATAGACGTGGGAAAAAGGGTGACAATGGGAGTTCCATTTAGCTGTAGGAGAGGTAAAGTTTTGGTGGAGGAAAGAAGTACGAGAATCTGCCTTGTCGAATTTTTAATAACTAAGGGAGTGGTAGGCACGGCTGCTGTGCGGCGATGTGGGTGGTCGTGGATTTCCTCATTACTTTATTAACAATGAAATATGTTTGAGATTTCTTAAAACTAATGGCTTCAACATACATCTCATGTATGGTTGTTACTATATATATATATATATATATATATATATACTATATATATAGATATATATATATATATATATATATTATTATATATGATGTATATATATATATATATAATATATATATAATATATTTATATATATATGTATGTGTGTGTGTATGTATGTATGCATATATATCAACTCTACGTTCATTTGAAAGCACACCTTTATTCAAGTTGTCCTTATCTACAGAAGAACAACGATAAATATTTGTTCCAAAATTACTCCAAACCATTACTGAAACATGAACGACTTTTATTTCGGAAGTTCAGTGGAGCTTCCACTTCCGGTCAGGCATGTCCTGGGGAATTCCGGGTGGAATTGGCACTTCTGCAGCTTCTGGCATCGGTAGTGTAGTTTTGAGAGGAAGACTCGAATCTTGCTGTGGTACTGGCACTGAGGCCGTTCTTGGCAGAGTAGGATTCAAATTCGGCTCAATGTACATAAAGGATGGAGCAGGGCATGGCCGCATGCCTTCAAGTGGTGCTGGCTGTGCAAAGGCATGTTCGGGAGGACTGCAGAACCGGTCTGGAGTGAGGTAAGAGCGGGAGTTCCATGACACTTCAAAATTAGGATGTGTAATATCTTGGCTTAGCAAGACGCCATAATCGCCAGGAATGTATGTGGCCACTGCCAGATTACATATCATTGAGCGACGAGGTTGTGTGATCCCCAACCGGATGGTGGGCAGGAACATTTTGATATGATTAAGGCTCTCAATAACCATTAAATTATGTCTCTCGATCCTCGCTAAAGGAGGCCCTTTATCTTCCCTAATTATTGAGAGCTGCACACCAGAGTCAACGAATGTTTGGACCTGGTGTGCAGAATAGCGACCTCTGGGAGGTGCAATAAATATGGGGCCCTGAGCTGGGGGCCTAGAGTTAATGGGTCTATCACTGCTATGGCAATGGCGTTAGCGGCAACCCTTTTGTGGCAATGAGCCCATGAAGCAGTGTGCCCTTGCACTTTGCACAAGTCACAAAAGCTCCTGCTGTAATCAGGCTTTGGCCAGTTGATCTGCTGCCAATGGCCGTTACTCATTATATTGGTGATATCCATTCTGAGGGGGAGCGGGAGTCAACTGCAGAGGACCTTGTTTAGTGAGGCATTGTATGGAAGAATGCCCAGGTTTATTACAATGCATGCACATGGGCTTACGCGGCTGATTATTTTGACACTGAATTATCTGGGAGTTAGCAAGAGAGGGAGTGAAATGGCAAATTTTCATGTTTAGGGAACTGTGTAGTGGGTGGTGGGTGTTCCAGGTATCTGCCCACTCACAACCCTCCACAATTGTCCTTGGACTTTTGTCTGCTAAGTAAGTGGCAAGTTTAGGCAGCGCATACGATAAGACATCCTCCAACTGGAAACGTTCGAAGATCTCATCTGTAGAGACAAAATTGGATCCCCTTGTCTACCTCTGGAGGGCAGGCGTCTTCTTCGCCACCCATTCCAACCACATCTTCCCGGATTCCTTCGGCATGTCCCTCCATTTTTGTCGCCACCTGTTGGGGATGATTTAGAAGGCTTTGATGATGGCCTCCCTTATGCAAGCTAGATCTTCTTGCTCATGAGCAGGGAGGCCATGAAAGGCTATAGCTCTCTTGCTTTTCAGGTGTTTTCCCAAGATGAGGGCTACTTCTGCGGGAGGAGGCTGGAAGTTCTCTAGAACCTTTTCTACATGTTCAAGCCAGGTCTCTGGGTCGGATTCGTTCCACGGTCGGATGAGGGAGTCCATGCTACTGAGCATGGAGTGCGATGACCTGGACGTAGAGGGCTGTATGTCAGTGTTGGCCATAGCCAGTTGGTGGGCCTTTCTGCTGATTTCCCTGCCCTTTTTTGCTGCCTCCTTTCTCTCTTAGAATTCTCTTTCCTTCTCCATCTCTATTCGTGCGGCTTCTTCTCTTTTCTCTTGGAATTCTCCTTCTTTCTCTCTTTCGACTCTCTTTCTTCCTCTTTCTATCCTGGCCTTTTCCTTCTCTTCGGCTACCCAAGTAGCTAATTCTTGGTTCCTTAGACCCATGGCCTTCGTAAAAGCCTTAATTTCCTTTAATAAAGGATTGTTCACCATGTTGGAGGAATGGGTTTATGAGTGCACGAACAGGAAATTACTAAGGGGTAACACAGGCACTGAGCCCTGGAAATGGTGTCCCTAGGACGGAATAACAACAGTTAAATTCCATGATGGTGGAATTAAAATAAATTCTCTTCAAGCAAAGAGGCGGAAGTACTCGACACCAGCAAGTGCTGAAAGTCACAGATTTACATGATCTGTAATTGGTTCGCCAATAGAAATAGATCATCGTAACAGACGTAATATGGACATGAATACTGCACGAATGGTTCTATGGAACAGCAGTCATGAACTGTAAATATTCTCTGCAAAGGCATAAAATATTCGTCGCATGACTGTAATGGGCATGCATATACAAATGTGGCAAAATACTCGCTGTGTGGATGTAAAGACGGGACTCACAGGCGATATAACAGCAGCCAGCAGTCTGTAATGAAATGTGCATATAACAAATGCTGTGGATTTATAGGCCATGTGGGAGTAAAATATGTTCGCCACACAGAGGATCAAAATATAAAAGCAGTCAAACTGACTGAAAAGGTAATGGCCAGTCAACAGACAGTACTGAGATGTGCGTATACAAATACAGCAAACCTATTCATCATGATGGCGGGGAAAAATAATATTGGCCTCACGGACTATTAAAATATAAAACTGTCATCCAGTAATGCAAAGCACTGGTAAGCTGCCACGGATTTAAAACATCAATCAGTCCAGCAGACTGTAGTAGAGGTTGCATATAATAATGCAGCAGGGAAAAATAAATCAAGCGGTAGGTCAGACTGAAAAATTGTACTAATTCAGTCGATAGACTATAATGGAATTTGCAAAGGCGAATTATATGAAAATATGGCATTACAAAGATGCAAAATTATATAGTTCAGTGGTTCTTTATATGAAACATTTACCTCATTACAGAGTCGAATAATTTGCTCACTTGCATATGAGTTCGGTCCTTTAATATCTAATAGGCCCCATTAAAAATACACAATTTAATATCACCTATGCACTCTTTCTCTCTATTTTTAGCTCCTTGGTCGTTGGGAAACACCATGTCAGTGACTGCGAGCCCATACAGCTGGGAGGCAGGCCAGGAGGGGGTGCTGACTCCTAATCCAAAACACAACTGGGCTGTGAATGTGTACGTGTATGCGTTTTCCCTCTACCTCACTAGTTAAAATGCTATTGTTTGTTTTAAATGAATATGATCACGTTACCATAATAAACATGTATGCATGTAATCAGTATATGCAATGCAACATAACGGTATTTGATATCTACACACCTCCCTCCCCCTTTACACTCATAGCCCTGTCTTGAGCGGAACATGGACTCTTTTCAGGGAGTCGGGATGAACGACGAGGGGTATTTGGAGGGTTAACTGGTGGCTCTCTTTCCTGGCCACAGCAAGGGGACGCAGGAACTCGGAGAGAGGTATCATCACTAATGTTAGGCACTGGGCGCAAATGTCTTCAGTTTCTGAACCATACGCGACCACTAGGAAGGCGCACCTCGTACTGTCTTGACCTGCCGCGGCCCATCACGATGCCGACTTTGTCCCATCATAGCGTCGTGGCATCCTGGATCCTGACTCACTGGCCGATGGTGAGCTTAGTTAGAGAGCGGGCATGTGAGTTGCAGAGACTCATGGCTTGTTCAGTGTGGGCGGCAGTACAACGGTTGAAGTCCTCAGTCTTAGTTTGCCACTCATCCGTGAATGACCAGGGGTGGGCCGGAATACAATTGCGTAGAGGGTGTCCGTAGAAAATCTGTGCAGGGGAACGTCCAGCAGGTGTCAGGGTGTTCCAAAGTTCCAGCAGACCTTTGTCAAAGGCTTCGCAATCTATGTTCCCGGATAAGGTGGTCTTGATGATGAGGTGTTAGATGGCTTTTACTGCAGCTTCTGCATGTCCATTGAACTAAGGGTAATGCGGAGAAGTGATGATGTGATGAACGCCCCAGCTGTCAGCTAATTGCTGGAAAATGGGGGTCCTCCATCAGTCCGTAAGCAGAGTGGGACACCAACCTCGCAGAGGAAGACACAGAACATTCTTGTGACTCTGGCTGCAGTTGTGTCGTGTCCACAGGGGACAACCACAGACCAGCCTGAAAGTCTATCAGCAATAACATGGAAGGATTTCCCTGCTATGTGGTAGAAGTCAGCTGACACACTTTCGAAGGGTCGGGATGGGTGGTCGTCGCACATGTAAGGCTCTTGTTGCTGACTGGGAAGAAGCTGTTGGCAGGTGTCGCAATTTTCTACAGTGTTCTTTATATCGGCGTCAATGCCTGGCCAAAATACTGTCTGTCTTGGACGATGTCGAGTACCTTCAATCCCTTGGTGGCTGTCATGAAGGCGAGGCAAGGTGCGTCTATCTACAGAGGGCTGCAGGGATGACAATCCGAGGCCTGTATAACACTAACTCTCCATCTGTGTAAAGGTTATCCCGCAGTTTCCAATATGGGAGGGCGGAAACACGAAGGTCATAGCGGTTGGTAGGAAAGTCATTGGAGACGTAGAGGACGAGATGACTGTAGTCTTGATCCTGAGCTGCAGCTGTGTGGATTTCTTGTAGAGTCCTATCTTCTTCAATGATGGGTTCTGTTGCCTGGCCGTCAGTGGAAGTGGCAGTATTGGCAACGATGCGCCTGACATGTGTAGGCGAGGTGGTGCATTCCTCCTCGTCTTTGGGTGTAGGTTGGCTAGGTGGGGAGCGAGACAGGGAGTCAGGTATGCAGGGCTGCTTCCCCATGTGCCAGACTGTGGTGAAGATATAGGAGGCCACTTTCACTTTGAGATGTTGTAGGCATTGGTTCTCAAGGGCATCCAACGTGTAATGGTTGAGAATAGGTATCAAGGGGAGATGGCCAGTCATTAAAGTGAAATGCTGAAGTCTAGACAAGTATAGGCGACACTTAGCCATGGCCCAAGTAACTGCAAGTAGTTCCAGCTCTATGCTACCATAGCGAGTTTCTGTGCCCGTCAGGAAACAAGAGCCACACTGGATGAGACGCATCTGACCGCAGCCATTGTCTTGAAGCAGGGCATATCCGAGGCCATACAAGCATGAGGCATCTGTTTGTAGGACCATGGGCAAGGCTGGGTTGAAATGTGCAAGGACAGGTGGCAAAGTCAGAGCTGTCTTGACTTTCTTAAATGGTTGCTCATGATCAGGGGTCCAAATGAATGAGCGTTTGGGACTCATAAGTGGGCGTAGGGGCTGCGCCGCAGTTGCGATGTCTGGAGTGAAGTTGGCTAGTTGATTGACGAGACCCATAAATGACCTGAGGTCTGTGACATTGGATGGTGTGGGGAAGTCACATATAGCAGACACCTTGTCAGGGTCTGCTACAATACAACTGGATGACAGGACGTAACCAGAGAAGTTAACTTGCGGGGCAGCTATGGTGAATTTGTCCTTGTTGAGGGTGATGCTGCATTGATGGCACCTGGTCACCATCTGGTGTATGTGTTGTAGATGGGAATGGAGATCCTCATCGGACAGGAGGATGTCATCCACAACTTTCACACAGTTGGGAATCCCTTCAAGGCCATATAACCATGGAGGCAGTATGCATCACCTGTCACTGAAAATCCCATTGGACCACGACAGTGCTGAAATCTCACGTATGGAGTTATAAATGTTGTCAGGTGGCGGTCCTCTTCTGCCAGCTCCATCTGCCAGTAGCCATGCAGGGCATCTGCAGTAGTGAAGTATTTCACTTTAGGAGAGATGTTGCGTACGGTATCATGGGACGTTGGTGATAGGTGTGTAGGGTGGGTGACCTGAGAATTTAGGTGGGTGAGATCCACAGTGATGCAGACTCCTTTGTCCTTGTGTACCAGGACCATGGGGTGGCACCATTCAGAAGGTTCGTCGCCTGCTGGTGTGATGATTCCTTGTTGCACTAAGGAGTCAAGTTCTTCTTTCACTTGATCTCTGAGGGCGAACGGAATGGGCCTGGGCATATGTACAGTTCCAGGTTTCAGGTGGATCCTCATTGGGAGACCTGTCATCTTCTATAGTGGTCGCATCTGTAGATCAGTCTTGGACATGAGAACATCGCTGAAATGGTGGAGAAAATAGTCCTTGGCAGCTGCAGGTGATGTCATAGCATAAGTAGGAAACTGTGCACATCTGTTGACATGTGTAACCTTGTGAATGGGCTTTGGGAAGTCTGGTGACACTATGGCGAGGGCTCAGCAATGTCCACAGGAGAAAAAGGCAGTCTGGATACCCTCATGTACATGTATGGTTGCTAAGCACGACTTGTTACCAAGGTGAAGTGTCGCCTGGAAGCATCCCAAAGCTAGTGTCATGGGGGATCCATCTGTTGTCACAACATTTGTCATGGGTGGAGGCGAAAGTCTTGCCCTGGGTATGTGGAGCGCATCCAAATGTTTGGTGCCAATCACTGTGATGTCTGCTCCTGCATCAGGGATTAACTGAGGCTTTGATGAGATATCACTGAATGACAGGGAGACAGTGACTGGTGTGGGTGACGCATTATCTGAGTTGGAACCCACAAAACGTCAACTGGTGCTTGACTTAGTATGTGGTGAGGGACAATTTCCACTTGGGCTTGAATATGAGGCTGCATCCACAGTCTGCCGTCTTGGTAGATCTGCACATCATCTTGAGATGTTCCTTTTTCTGGCAGGTTTTGCACTTTGCTTCCTTAGCAGGGCATTTCTGAGAGCGGGGCCAATGACCTGTGTGTCCACAGTTATTGCAGGTTGCACTCTTGGCTGGGCATTGTCTGGAGTCGTGCTTGCGAGAGCAGTATTGACAAAATCCACTGTTAGAAGACTGGTGAGAGCATTGGTCAGGAGAACGATGAGAGGTCCTCTTCTGTAAGCACTGGTTCCACTCGTATGAAGATACTGTGCTAACCTGGCTAGGGGAGGATGCAATGGCTGATGCAGTCGCAAGTGCAGATTCGTAGGAGAGGCAGCATGTCACAAACTCTGCAAGGGTTGATGAGGGTTAGAGGGGAATAAGGCGTTGTATTAACTCTTCATCCCTTACGCCCATCAAAATCACCATCTGCAATTGCCATTCAGTGCAGGAAGCGAGGTTGCCAGTGCATAAATCCACTTCATCAGCGAGATCCTTAAGGCAAGCATAGTAGTCTGCAAACGATTCTCCTATAAACTGTTTGCAGGACAACAATTCTCTACGTCGTAATGCTTCATTTCTGAGGCCGCGAAAGTGCTTCTGCAGTGCATCCAACACCTCTGTATGGGAGAGTGATGTGTCGGGAGGGATGCCCAGTGTATGTGTAAGCAGGCATTGGATGTCCAGGGAAATGCAAGTCCTCAGGTGTATCAACTGGGAGGCTTGATGTACTTTCTCAAGTCCAACTAAGGCTGCATAGTCCTCGAAACGGAGCCTCCATTGACGAAACGCTTGATATGTTGCATGGCTTGCTAGTAACTGCAGGTGCATGCACTGCAGCGCTAGAGGTTGGGGGAGCAGGTGTGACAGGGATTGCTGATGTGGTATCAGGTTGCTGGGGTTGCGATGCCACAATCTGCCCCGATAGCAAAGTTAAAAGATCCATAAATCGCTGGTTGTCTTCCTGTCGTGATTGCTCCATCTGTTGTCAGAAGGTCTGCTCCTCTTGTCTCCATCATTCTTGCTCTTGCAAGAATGATGGGAGTCTGAAGAAAGAGTATTAAATGTAGAATATCTTTACCGCAGCCTTCTGGCCTACTGGGAGTCAGAGGAGGTGGGAGGGTGAGGCTGGTACTGTCATCAGCTGCAGTGAGATGCATTGGTCCGTCGTCTCCCATCGGATCCTCTGTCTGATGGTGTGTATGATCGTGTGTCTGATCCATCAACTTAATTAGCTGTTCCTCTTGCTGAGCCATATTGAATCGGGTATCGTAAGAGACCTTATACAGTGAAGAGTGCTAGGAAAATATCCAATTCGCTGTATGTAAGTTAAGGAATGTGCCAGGAGCGATTGAAAATAAAAATCTTCATTACAGTGGGCTGGTAAAATAAGCAGTCAGGCAGTGAGTGAGAGAGTGTGTGCGTGTGTATGTGTGTTGCGTTGGTGGTGGTAGGACGGTCTCAGTCCCTGGGTGGATGGGGCGGGGGCTGGGCCGATTGGGGAACGGTCACTCACTCGCACCTCAGTCACCATGGATGCAGGAGAAGGGTAAAGAGATGTCACCAGGTCGCGAAAATCGCTCCTGAATTCAAATGTCCCGCCAAACCGCTGGCAAAGAAACGTCCTAATACCACTCCAAACTGCACTGTACAAACACTGTAGCACTCCTAGAGACAATGTAATGCACTAGTAACACTATTCTTGAGTCACTGTAAGAGGTCCAGTCACTGTAAGAGATCCAAAACGCATGACAAGAGGTAAACATTGAGCAATAGCGGTAGTCTTCTTGGATTTCAAGCGGGGTCGGCTGAAGTCTGTCACTGAAT
>NC_061091.1:36516823-36534323 GCF_015104395.2 Macrobrachium nipponense
TCCAATCAGCCAACAGAGACGCTATAAGTTCATATCGATTCTGACCTTACAAATCACCCTCGATCTGGATGCTTTTGTAATTAGAAGAATCGAAATGGAACCCGTCTACCATGTTGGCAATTCCAGCGTTTGACAGCACGTAGCCTTTTGTTATGAATAATTATCACATCGAACCGTGATCCATTTATATATCAATTCAAGCTACAAATGTCCTTTAATATCTAAATTCAACTTTACCTCCCAAATGATATATTTTCATATATGTACCGAAGGGGAATTTTTTAATTGATAATAATTTCGTCCCCCCATGGGATTGAACCACCGTCCAAGTGGACGGGGACGAAATCAGGACAGTCAGTGACGCTATCCAATCAGCCAACAGAGACGCTATAAGTTCATATCGATTCTGACCTTACAAATCACCCTCGATCTGGATGCTTTGTAATTGAATCGATATGGAACCCCGTCTACCATGGTGGCCAATTCGAGCGTTTGACAGCACGTAGCCTTTTGTTATGAATAATTATCACATCGAACCGTGATCCATTTATATATCAATTCAAGCTACAAATGTCCTTTAATATCTAAATTCACTTTACCTCCCAAATGATATATTTTCATATAGTACCGAAGGGGAATTTTTAATTGATAATAATTTCGTCCCCCCATGGGATCGAACCACCGTCCAAGTGGTACGGGTCGAAACTCATGGACAGTACCAGTGACGCTATCCAATCAGCCAACAGAGACCTCTATAAGTTCACATCTCGATTCTGAACCTTACCAAATCACCCTCGATCTGGATGCTTTCGTAATTAGAATCGATATGGAACCCCGTCTACCATGTTGGTTCGATCCCATGGGGGGACGAAATTATTATCAATTAAAAAATTCCCCTTCGGTACATATATGAAAATATATCATTTGGGAGGTAAAGTGAATTTAGATATTAAAGGACATTTGTAGCTTGAATTGATATATAAATGGATCACGGTTCGATGTGATAATTATTCATAACAAAAGGCTACGTGCTGTCAAACGCTCGAATTGCCAACACTGGTAGACGGGGTTCCATATCGATTCTAATTACGAAAGCATCCAGATCGAGGGTGATTTGTAATGGTCAGAATCGGATATGAACTTATAGCGTCTCTGTTGGCTGATTGGATAGCGTCACTGACTGTCATGATTTCGTCCCCGTCCACTTGGACGGAGGTTCGATCCCATGGGGGACGAAATTATTATCAATTAAAAAATTCCCCTTCGGTACATATATGAAAATATATCATTTGGGAGGTAAAGTGAATTTAGATATTAAAGGACATTTGTAGCGTGAATTGATATATATATATATATATATATATCTATATATATATAAATGTGTGTGTTTTTGTGTGTGTATGCGTATGTTTATAAATATAAAAAGATGCAAAATGAAGCGTCATCTCTCCCTCCCTTCATAACAAGGTAGTATTTATTATACAGAAGCTTTAAGTGGAAGGCAAATATGGGATATAGAGTTCGTCAGGTTCTGATTAAACAGCAAGGATGAAGAATGATCATATTTAAAGCTGAATAAAAAAATAAAATATTGGTCGATCTTATATGGTTTTGTGTTGTTTTATATGTAATGAACGCCGCTACAAGTCGCTTTCCTTTGAAACGACACATGCTTCTGTAAATGAATGTATCCCAATTAATACACTGTATGTTGTCGCTTACTTGACTATAACTGGTAGCCTTTGGTCATATATCGTAGCAGTACCTGGTGTTCGGTTTTTTTCTAAGAAAGGATATTCATGACTATAGATTCACACACACACACACACGCAAATATATATATACATATATATATATATATATGTATATATATATTCATATATATATCTTTATATATATACATATATATATATATATATATATATATATATATATATATATATATATATATATATATAATACATATCATGTATATATATATATATATATAGATATATAGTTATACTATAGATATATATATATCTATATAATATCATATATATATTAATCAATATATATATATATCTATATATATATATATACATATATATATAGTATATATCATATTATGTATATATATATATATATATATATTATTATATATATGTATATATAGTATATAATATAGATATATATATAGTATATATATAGATATATATATATATATTATCTATATATATATATATATATATATATATATATATCTATATATATATATATATATGATATATGTATATATATATATATATATATATATATTATATATATTTATATATATTATAGTGAGTAAGAAATGTAAAAAGTTAGATGTATACCTGTAGCCATGAATATCCTTTTCTAACGAAAAACCGAATACCAACTACTGCTACGATATATGACGAAATCCTATCAGTTTTAGTCAAGTAAGCAACAACATATTAAATATTAATTGGGATACATGTGGAGAGTAAATCTAGGCAACCTGTGGGAGTAGAGATGATTTAGGGAGAACGGAGTCTTTCAGTTTGGGGGGCAATTCGAAAATGTGTGCAGTTATTTATAGAGGGAGATTACCTTTCCTTAGTTCTGGCTTAAAATCCTGGACAATATAACATATATATCTATATATATATATATATATATATATATATATATATATATATATATATATATCTATATATTAGTGAATTATAGGGCTTCTGAGTTTTTTAGGATCTGAGCAAGTTCTGAGAGCTGCTGTGGCCCCGTCATTTTAAAATCTCGGCCGGGAGAGGCTCTTCCCTCATTCAGGACACCTGTGGAGAGTAAATCTAGGCAGCCAGTGGGAGTAGAGACGATTTATGGAGAACTGAGGCTTTCAGTTCAGATGGGTACTCGAAAATGTGCAATTATTTATAGAGGGATATTACCTTTCTTGGTTCTGGCTTAAAATCCTGAACAATATATATATATATATATATATAGTATATATATATAATATACATTATATATAAATATATATATTATTCTTTCCCACTGTTATCCCTATATTAAGGGATCGGTTGCCTGGTGCGCCTTCTCCATTGCCTTCTATCAAAGGCATCATCCTCCACCAAACCCTCTCTCCACCTCAATCTTATCTCCTCCTTCCACTTTATCTCGCCATCTAATTCTCTGTCTCCCTCCCGATTTTCTTCCTCTAACAGTCACCTCCTAGGCCTCTTCACTCTCCTCGTCATCCAGCCTCTCAACACACTCCCATAACATCTCAATCATGACTCTCTTATCACCTCTGTAATCTTTACTAAGCCTGCCCTTCTTCTTATTTCATCATTTTCCAATCTCTCATGTCAGAATCCTGATCTGAATTAAACATTTTCATTTTAATCCCACCTTTCCAGCCTCGCACATCGCCTATTTGTAATAACAGTTGCATTTAATAATGAGGCGTTATTTTACCAAATAGTAATTTTTTAGAGCAAATGTTTATTGAAAAACTTTTCGTTCCAAGATAATTTCTACTGCACACTAAATATTAATGGATAAAAAGATCCTTCGCATTTCATAGTTGGCCGAATTCCATTCCCTTTTTTCTCATTTACTCATACATTTAGGGAATCTTATCGGCAATTATCTGCCTTGACGGCTATTTCACCTACCTTAACGTATATTGTAACATTTTATGGGACCGCACTCTCTTGGGCTCACGTAACTCATTTAAGTGCAAAAATATGAATACCATCTATATTCCATAGTACAAAACATAAAGTGAGACTGCCAGATCGTTTATAAACGCCACACAAACAACTGTGCAGTAAAAGTAAACAAATAGAATGCTTATGAAACATCGATCGACTGCGAACTGAAGAGCATTATTACATCTTTTGTAGAAGATAAAAAGAAATTTTAATGGAAAAGGTATCACTTCAAACAGCCTAACGGTACCACAATGCAAACAGCACTTTAATATATTGTCCATTGACGATTTTTCAAACGGAGTAAAGTCATAAAAAAATATCTCATTCAAAAAAGCACCATACTCATGGACTTAGGAATTTAACGGAGAGTCATCTGCAGGAGACGAAGGTTGCGGCCAAGATGGTGGGAGGAATCACTGACTGTGCCCTTCGGTAATTTAATCCTTTCCCTTAATTTCTTCACTGAGTCCCTAGGAAAGAGAATAATTTATCTCTCTCTCTCTCTCTCTCTCTCTCTCTCTCTCTCTCTCTGAGTGTGCATGTGAGTGCATGTAGTTTTACTGTGGGATAGTCGAGACATTTCTTTTTCTCTTAATACTTCATTACTCTTTAATATATATATATATATATATATATATATATATATATATATATATATATAATTTCATCCAGGAGTCAGTGAGTGTGCAGACTGTAAATGGCTACATGAAAACTACATAATCTGTTAGTCTACTCTCAGCCAAACTTTGTGACTAAACTCTTCTAAATCCCGTTTGAGTTTGTTGAAGTACTACGAGAGTTTCAATGATCAGTGTTAAGAGCTAATTAGTTCCTCGAGTTGGAAATAAAAGTTCGATCCATCTTTTTTTTTTTTTTACGAAGCCTCTTCACTGAGCTTCCAAGGAAACGTTCCATTACTTGAAATAGGAGAGTGGGAAAGAGAAGGAAAACCAAAAACCAATTTATGCTTGCAGAAGAAAACATCAAACGATATACTTTTTATACTCTGTTATTTCTGTCTTAGAGTCGATGGAGCGATAACATTCCCTCCACACATCATAATGATAACTGCAAGCTAATGGAACTATCATTGGAAAGCTAGCGTATATTTACATCGGTTTTTTCTTATCTCTTTTTATCTGTCTTACTTAGTGTTATTTCGATTTACATATCAATAATTTTAATATTATTAGATAAATCAATTATTATTTCTATTGAGGTTTATAAATACAGAATAAATTAAAATATGAGTTATTGAGTTATATTACTGAGAGATTTTATTTAAAAAATGAAAGTGCAATGTAGCCTTGATTTTAGATAATTGGTAAGGTACTTTACCTGGGAAGAGGGCAATTAATACAAAAAGGAAGTATATGTTCATGCATATTTTGTCTTATTAGCGCCCAAAGCCTTCAGCCTGAAGATCTGTAATAGTGTTTGGCACTCACTTAAATAATTTCAAGTGACAAATTTTCTGAGTATATTTTCAGAATTTGGTCCCTAAAAACTATATATTGAGCTAAAAAATATTTTATTGGTTTCCTTCAATTACTTCTTGGATATCATAGTGAACTTTCGAAGAGTTAGTCATCACAGAAGGAGAGGGTAATCTTTAAATGACTATATTGAAAACAACCTTTACTTGTATTCATCCATAAATGAAGAACGTAACTTTGCTCCAAAGTACAATCTGTTGCTCTCTTCTTCTCCTGCTGCACCTCCGGACCATTGATTTGGTTATTCAATCATCACAAAATAGTAGTCGTATATATATTTCATCTATTCTGTTTAGATTCTATTGCATTTTTTTTTCGTCCGTCATCCCTTACGATTACAGTGACCTGACCAGGAGCTAACGTTCGGACACGTTTAGGAATTTTTTCTTTACTTTCGTTGACTATAATTTTATCATATCAATTATGTCGGTGAAATATTATATATTTATAATATATATATATATATATATATATATATATATATATATATATATATATTGTATGTATTATATATATATATATATATACATATATATATATATAATATAATATATATACTTATATAACATATATGTATATATATATACTATATATATATATATATATATATATATAATATATATATATATATATATATAGATATATATACATAACAGAGTAGAAGCGAGAATAGGCATTTTGTTTTAATCCTACATTCCCTGACAACATTGCGACATCTTCAGGGATTTTCTAAAAAAGAAAAAAGAAATAAATAAACGCTGATCAGAAGGTCCAATAGTTGAAAAAGCTAAAACAATTCAATGATAAAATTACAACTGACAGACTTAAATTACAGCGCTGATAAAGGGGATGTGAGAAGTGGGTGGGAACGAGGTGACATGTAAAAATAACATAAAATGACAGATAGTCTCTAATCCAAAGTTGTCGAGGCTCCTGAGAAGTGACACTCCCAGTGCCTTTAATTCAAGTTCAGCCCCAATAGGGATGGGAAGCGTAACATGTACAAGTAATAAAAAAAACGACAGATATTAGTGTCTAATTCATAGTTTTTGAGGTCGTTGAGATGAACATTGATACTCCTGATGCCCTCTAAGTTCAAGATTAGCCCTGATATGAAGTGAAGGCTGAGAAGGGGTTGGAAGGTGTTGATACGTAAAAATAACCGAAAATTTCAGATATTTGTGTCTAATTCATAGTTTTCGAAGTCACTGAGATGAATAGTGGAACTCCTGATGCCCTGTAAGTCCAAATTCAGCCCTATAGGAAGTTGGGGGTGAGAAGGGGTGAAAAAGAAAATGTCAAAATGGATAAATATTAGAATCTAATTCACAGTTTTTGGAGTTTATCTGTTGTCATTCAGAGATTTCTTACGTTGATGCATTTGCATAACTTCCCCTCAGTAATTGTATGAAGTGTTGTAAAGTGTTTGTAATATGTTCAGATTCCATATTAAAGTTATCTTAGTGTTAATATGTTGAAATAACGTATGTTCAGAATTCCCAAAAGCATAATTTAAAGTTAAGAATGAACGTAGTGTAAAGAGTGAGAGAAATTAGCTTTCGTCGCGGAGTATTATTCATCGCTTAAAGTCGCGTGATTTTTATTTTTTTTAACAGCCAGTCGTACGATGCCAATCACTTTGTCATGAACCATTCATGTCCAGAAACCCACGTGTCGATTGCGCAATGTTTCAGAAGACCATTCTAGAACCTTTAATGACGTCATAGTGTCCTTACAAAGATTCCTCAATTCATTTTAGTAATTAGAGATTTTTTTGTTGTGGAACTGTTTGATATTACTGATAAATTAACTTTCATCTCTCTCGATTTGTCAAAAGAGAATTTGTTGACTTGCAAGTAATTTAATTGGGAGATGAGATGCGTGTATCGAACCCAAAACAGTTGTGACGTCATTGTTACGGGAGTGATGACACTCTATGCTTGCAACCCTATTTCAATAATCATATCTTTTATGTTAAGAGAATTCTATGTTCTGAAACCGTGTAATAGTAAAGAACATTTATGATAGAAATCCCACTTTTTCTCTCTTTCTTGTTTTGAAAGAGAATTATTAAGATTGTATGACTGTGTCGCGGTACCAAAATGTTTTCAAGTCCACCATCCAGTTTGGGGTCAAGATTTTTTATTGATCAGCAGTTCCCATAGACGAGAGATTCATTCTTAGACTTATAACCGTGCTGTAAAGAGATGCTAAAGCTCTCTTGTTCTCTGTCTTTCTCTTTCTGACCGAGGTGAAATATTTATTCTTACATTAACGCAAAGATTTTGTACTTACAAGGTCACTCATAACATTTAGATTTATTTAATTTCTTAAATAGCAGAATGTTGGTTATTTATAGAATCTGAACAGACAGTGTAAACATGTTTTTATAACAGTGCCTGTGAAAGACTGTAGTGAATTTTGAAGCTGCAGCAAAAAGGATAGCCTGGTACCAGGTAATGTGTTATTACAAGTTTTAAGTGTATATGACCCTGAGCTGAAATAAAGGCTATTATTATTATTATTATTATTATTATTATTATTATTATTATTATTATTATTATTATTATTATTATTATTATTATTATTATTATTATCTTTTTTTTTCCCTTTCTATCACAGTCCTCCAATTCGACTGGGTGGTATTTATAGTGTGGGGTTCCGGGTTGCATCCTGCCTCCTTAGGAGTCCATCACTCTTCTTACTATATACGCCGTTTCTAGGATCCCACTCTTCTGCATGAGTCCTGGAGCTACTTCAGCGTCTAGTTTTTCTGGATTCCTTTTCAGGGATCTTGGGATCGTGCCTAGTGCTCCTATGATAATGGGTACGCTTTCCACTGGCATATCCCATATCCTTTTTATTTCTATTTTCAGATCTTGATACTTATCCATTTTTTCCCTCTCTTTCTCTTCAACTCTGGTGTCCCATGGTATTGCGACATCAATGAGTGATACTTTCTTCTTGACTTTGTCAATCAACGTCACGTCTGGTCTATTAGCACGTATCACCCTATCCGTTCTGATACCATAGTCCCAGAGGATCTTTGCCTGATCGTTTTCTATCACTCCCACAGGTTGGTGCTCGTACCACTTATTACTGCAAGGTAGCTGATGTTTCTTGCACAGGCTCCAGTGGAGGGCTTTTGCCACTGAATCATGCCTCTTTTTGTACTGGTTCTGTGCAAGTGCCGGGCATTCGCTTGCTATGTGGTTTATGGTTTCATTTTTCGTATTGCACTTCCTACATATGGGAGAGATGTTATTTCCGTCTATCGTTCTTTGAACATATCTGGTTCTTAGGGCCTGATCTTGTGCTGCTGTTATCATTCCTTTAGTTTCCTTCTTTAGCTCTCCCCTCTGTAGCCATTGCCACGTGTCGTTGCTGGCTAGTTCTTTAGTCTGTCTCATGTATTGTGCGTGCATTGGTTTGTTGTGCCAGTCCTCTGTTCTGTCTGTCATTCTCCTGTCTCTGTATATTTCTGGGTCTTCATCTACTTTTATTAGTCCTTCTCCCCATGCACTCTTTAGCTACTCGTCTTCACTGGTTTTCAAATATTGCCCCAGTGCTCTGTTCTCGATGTTGACGCAGTCCTCTATACTTAGTAGTCCTCTCCCTCCTTCCTTTCGTGTTATGTATAGTCTGTCCGTATTTGCTCTTGGGTGTAGTGCTTTGTGTATTGTCATATGTTTTATGGAGTTCTGCCTTCGTCCATTCCACTGTTCCTGCACTGTATCTGATTACTGGCACTGCCCATGTGTTTATGGCTTTTATCATATTTCCGGCGTTGAGTTTTGACTTGAGTATCGCATTGAGTCTGCATACATTCTTTCCTGATCGTGTCCTTCATCTCCTGGTGTTTTAAATCCCCTCCTTCCATTATTCCCAGGTATTTGTATCCTGTCTCATCTATGTGTTTGATGTTGCTCCCATCTGGTAGCTTTATCCCTTCAGTTCTCGTTACTTTCCTTTTTGTATGTTGACTATGGCGCATTTTTCTATTCCAAACTCCATCCTGATGTCCCCAGATACAATCCTTACAGTCTGGATTAGGGTATCTATTTCGTTGATGCTCTTACCATACAGCTTGATGTCGTCCATGAACATCAGATGGTTAATTCTGTTGCCTCTTTTCTTGAGTTGGTACCCGGCATCCATCTTTTGTAGTACTTTTTGTGTCATGGGAATCATGGCTACTACGAAGAGTAGTGACAGTGAGTCTCCCCGGGAGATCCCTCTCCTGATATTAACCTCTGCTAGTCTTATTCCAGAGCTTGTAAGTATTGTATTCCAGTTGCGCATTGTATTTTTTGAGGAAGCTGAGGGTGGTTTTTCCCTCTGCCCCATATATTTTCAGGCATTCTATTAGCCATGTGTATGGTATCATGTCGAAGGCTTTCTTATAGTCTATCCTTGCCATGCTTAGGTTGGTTTTCCTTCTCCTACTGTTCACATTACCATTTTGTCTATCAGGAGCTGGTCTTTTGTGCCCCTACACTTCCTTCTGCAGCCTTTCTGTTGGTGGGGGATGGTGTTTGTCTCCTCTAGGTAACTGTATTGCCTTTCACTGATGATACCTGTTGGTAACTTCCACATTATTGGTAGGCAGGTGATAGGCCTGTAGTTACTGGCTATATTTCCCTTACTCTTGTCTTTTCGTACTAAGGATATTCTTCCAATGGTCCATCCATTTGGGTGCATGGTGATTTGAGATACAATGCTGGAGTTGTTCTGCCTTGAAGTTTTTGAGCCGGTATCCATGGACTTCATCGGGACCTGGGGCTTTCCAGTTTGGCATTTTCTTTAGTTGGTGTCTGACTGCGTCTGTTGCGATCTCTGTGAATCTTTGTTTTATTCTCTCTGTTTCTTCTTCCTTGACTTCCTGGAGCAATGTTGCATGTTTGTTGTGTGATACCGGATTGCTCCACATGTTTTCCCAAGTCTCTTACTTGGTTCGGCTTCAGGAATTTCTTGGTGGTTGTCTTCCCCTCTTAGTTGGCTGTATAGTCTTTTTCTGGTTGGTTCCGAATAGTTTTGTTCTGTTGGTATCCCTTATTCCTGTTCATGTACCGTTGGATCTTATGTGCTTTGGCATTAAGCCTCTGTTTTACATCTTCTATTGTGTTGTTTAGTCCCCTCTCTTATTATTATTATTATTATTATTATTATTATTATTATTATTATTATTATTATTATCATTATTATTATTGTATGCTGGAAGTAAACCCTCTTTTTAAACATGTTATATTAAAGTAATTGCTGCCTCAGCTGCATTAATTTTATACAGGTTCTTCTCTATTTATTATTATTATTATTTAAGTTTTATTAAAAAATAGTAGGGAATAAATTGTTTCATTTTTATCACGTTTCAAGGTTTGCATGTGTGTTCTGTATTTCATTCATTTGTTGTTTTTTTTTTTTTTGTTTTGCATTTTTGGTATTGTTCAACATTTTTATGTTTACATATTTTTTGCATTCACATTTTGCTTAATTAACTTGGGTGTTTCTTGATGATTTGATATTGCATACTTGATTTACTTTAACACTTGTGAATTACTTTGAATTTATTTAGATTTTTTCAAATATGAATTATTGCTTACAGTTAGAATTTTACTTGAGTGATTTAACTTCTTGATTTGATTAATTAATTCAAGAATTGGTTAAACTTTGTATTTTAAAGTAGTAGCAAATTTCCCTGAGATTGTAAATTTCAATGATAATTTTTGAATAAAAAAAAATCTTTTTGTATTTACATTTTTTATAACTCTTTCATTTATTCACCACCAGTGATATTTAGGTAGAAGTATAGAATGGTAATTGTGCTGTTTTCCTTCAATTTTTATTGAAGTGACTTAGAACCAGGGAAATACTTAGACTTTTAAAGTTTTTGTTGGAGTGATCCCTTGGATTAATTTATGCTCATATATGATTATCTTACACCTGTTTTAATGAACTTAGTCTGATTCCTTGCATGATTAATAAGTTTTTAAGGGATCACGGTTGCCTTTAGAGTAATCAGTCGTATTTTATCTGTGATGAAGGTTCAGTTGTCTATCTGTTGTGAGGTAACTACTTTTTTTATTGGTAAGCGTAATGACCAGCTATTTGGGCACTTTGCCACAGATTTATATGGTACCCAGACCCGGGAATATAGCTTACATTATCACTCTTATTTATGGTTTATTAACTGGGATGGTGTTTAGGGATATGTTTTTGTTAGGTGAGTGTACCCCATATTAGTTGTTTTTTTTGCATAATTTTGTATTGAATTGTTAGTTGAGTAACTTAGAGAAAGTGGCTCTGTTCAATGTTCAGGAATTTTTTTCCATCCAAGAGTTATCTGAATCCTCTCTGAGTAAGGCACAGTAGAGTGCTTTAGCAGTAGCATGTGGTGGTAATGTGTCTAGTAGTATGGTAAAGGCGCAAATAAGATATATTGCAATGAAAGCATTAATAGAATCTGGTAAATTAACTGATGGAGATGAGTTAGAATTAGCTCAAGAGTTGTTGAATGTAGCACAGGCTGATGCTATAAATAAGAAAAACTAAAAGAAATAGAAAAGTGACACAGAGTTAGAGCTCAGATGCACTGAAGCAAAAGAAAGTTTCGTTAACCTGAAATACAAGCTAAAACTGAGAGAATGCAGGCTTCAAGAGAAAGAGAAGAGAAGGAAAGAAGAGAAAGAAGAGAAAGAGAAGAGGATAAACTGCAGAAGAAGAAAGAGAAAAGATAAAAGAGGAGAGAGAAGTAGCAAGATGTGAACGGGAAATGGAATTGATAAGAGCTAGATCCACATTACCTGTAACACCGTCTAACCCTACCCAAGCTAATTAAGATCCTGCATTTGATGTAGTAAGAGTGCAGAAGTTAATCCCTAAGTTTACTGAAGAAGCTTCAGATGAGTTCTCTGATCACTTTGAAAAAGTAGCTTCAGGTATGGGATGGCCAGAAGATAAATGGTCAGTCTTGTTACAAATTGCCGAAATTGGTTAAGGGAGAAGTGCTTATTAGGCTTAACAGCTGATCAGTGAAAAGACTACAAGGTACTCAGGCATAATGTGCTATAAGTTTACCAGATGACCCCAGAGTATTATGAAAGATTCAGAATTTTAGGAAAAGATGAAAAGGTAACTTTCTTGGATTATACTTACAAAGTGAGAACATGTTTCAAACGATGGTTGGAGGCTCCTAAAGTTGAAAGAATGGAAGAGTTGGAGGAATTAGTTGTTCTTGAACGATATTTTAGGGGAATTCTTGAACATATAAGAGTCTATTTGAAAGAGAGAGAGGTTAAGAAACTTAACAAGGCTACTACACTGAGTGAAGACTAATATAATCTGTAGCAAAATGAACTATAATGTCAAGTAACAAAATCAACAAAGCACGGGTTTTAAGTCTCATCCAGATTTCAGGAACAAATTTATTAACTTGGGTTAAACCTGGAAACATACGTGATAACTACCTAAGACACCGGCAATTTGTACTGACCCCTTTAGCAATCTAATGTGAAATCCTCATGCAATTTTTTCAAGACAGTTACAGAAGACTCATGTTATCTGCTTCAGATGTGGAAGAGCAGGACACTTCAGTCGAGAGTGTTATCAGACACATCAGCAGTCAAAGCCACGTTGGTCAAGCAGTGAAAGGTGATTAAGTGAAACAGACTATTAAGAGCAGTGTGGCGAAGAATCAGACTACAGAGAAGACTAAAACTAAACAAGCTGAGTGTTTAGCAACCAGTTGAACTGTAACTTGAAGCAGTGAGGGGCTGAGCAGGTTGGAGGCTTTTAAGCCACATATCTATGAGGGTACACTGACAACTCAAGAAGAGAGTATGCAGGTACCAGTCAAGGTATTACGTGACACAGTGAGCAACCATAGAGTGGTGTTACATCGTGCTCGGCCTCAGATGAAGAAGAATCTCACAGGAGATTCAGTTTTTGAAGGGTATAGGAAAAGATGTAACTCCTATATGCCACTTACACCTGTCATGTGAATTTGTGACTTGGAATGTTGATTTTGCTGTGAAAAAGGACTATATGGCTGTGGAAGGTGTACAAGTTCTGTTGGGTAATGAAGTTGGTAGTTTACCATTTGTTCCTTGTCCTATAGTGACTGACAACCATTGACGATTAGTCCTATGGTAGGTTTAGAGAAGAATAACCCCCACCTGTTTCCTAGTTGTGTACCTACCATGAGTATGAAGAGGTCTATGCCTGTAAGTAAAGAGACTGAGGATTTACACACTGAAGAAGAATCAAGTGAAGGATCTTTGAGCTTAGAAGAATTGTTCCAGGAAAGTGATGTTCCCCCTAGTGTTAACCAAGAAGAGATTTTCCAAGAAGAAGAAGAGGAAGAACCTGTTGTTCCTGAAGAGACTCCGAGTAGTCAGAGTGTTCCTGAAGATAGTAGAGAAACTACAGTAACTGAGTTAGCGGGTATTGAGAGTTCAACCCTTGATTTTGGACAAGTGACAAGGGAGAAGCTAATGGACTTGCAGAAGAAGGATACATCGTTAGCAGATTTGTTTTTCAGAGTTCTTGATCAAGAAGATATACAACAAATTCCTACCTGTTATTATCTGAAGGAAGGTTTGCTGATGAGGAAGCATAGACCTGCAGATATACCAGAAGATGCAGAATGGGGCGAATATCATCAAATTTTGATTTCATATCTACTGAAGAAGCAAGTGGTAGCAGTGGCTCACGAGTCTGGACACATGGGAATAGGGAAGACTGTGGAGAAGATCATGAAACATTTTTACTGACACCTGCCAGATAGCTGGAAAACTGAATGAAACCATTCAGAAAGCCCCCTTACAACCTATAGAAGTAAGAGGAGAACCCTTTAGCAAGGTGATTATAGGTGTGGTTGGACCACTTCCAAAGACGAAGAAGTGAAATGAGTATCTGTTAACATTAATGTGTTCCTGTGACAAGATATCCAGAGGCGATCCCTGTTAGAAAAATACCCGCCAAGATAGTTGCTGAGAAACTAGTGGAGTTTTTCTCGTAGTTTGGAATGCCAGAAATAATACAAAGTGATAGAGGAACGAAATTTACTTCAAAATTGTATCAGAACGTGATTAATTTGTTAGGAGTGAAACTGCTTATCATCTGGAGAGTCAAGGATCCTTGGAAAGGTTCCACCAGACTTAGAAAAGTATGCTAACAAACTATTGTTCTGAGTCAGGAAGAGAATGGGATGTTGGTTTATCCTTAATGTTATTTGCAGTTAAGAATGCTTATTTAGAAATCTAAGATGTTCACCTAATGAGATTATTTTTGGGAAGAAAATCAAGAGGAAATCCAAGGAGAATATTTGAAGAACTTGAGGAAAAGGTTGAAAGAGATTAGAAAATTCTCTTGAGCAAATTTGAAATCAAGTCAAGAGAAGATGAAACGGAGATATGATGGCAAGACTAAGCTAAGAAGTTTTAGTGTTGATCAACAAGTGTTAGTGTTTCTGCTAGTCAAGAGATTTCTCCTTGCCGACAAATTTCAAGGTCCTGACAAGGTAAGTGATAGAAGTTACATGATAGAAACACCAGAAAGAAGAAAACGACAAAGGAAGATACAGGTGAACCTTTTGAAACTTTACTTCTCAGAAACTAAAATTGAAACTATGTCAATAACACAGATATCTTTATCTACAGAAGACGGCGATGGATATGAATTGGGAGCTGAAAGCAAGATGAATAATTCTTCCATTTTGGAAAATTTGGAGGATAAACTAAAACATCTAAGTATTGAGCAAGGTGGTGAATTGAGTGAAGTAATTAGAAGTTTCCCAGAAATTTTTGCAGATGCACCTTGGCGTACTGATCTGACCAAGCATAAGATCAAGATCCAAGATGGAAAATCATTTCAGAGAGAGCTTATCATTTATCACCATATCATCGAGATCTTTTGAAGAAAGAAGTTGAATATCTGTTGCAGCATGGATTAGCAGAAATCAGTTCAAGTCACTACAGTTCTCCATGTGTGTTAGTGAAGAAACCAGATGGCTCATTTAGGATGTGTGCTGATCACAGGAAACTGAATTCCATCATTGTGGCTGACAGTTATCCCTTGCCTTTTATAGATCAGTTACGTGATAATATTGGGCAAGCCAAGTTTGTTTCCAAGACAAACTTGTTGAAAGGTTACTATCAAATTCCCTTTGATGAGAATGTTAAGATGCTGTCAGCTTTTCCTGCTCCTTTGGACTTATAGCAGTAACTGTTCTGCCGTTTGGTCTGATGATGCACCTGCAACATTCCACAAGTGATGGATCAACTACTAGGATCCATAGGAGTAGATGTATAGCATGATGACATAGTCATTTACTCTACAACATGGGAAGAGTAATTGAAGATTCTGAGGAAAGTTTTCAAGAAACTAATGGAAGTAGGACTAACAGTCAACCTATTGAGTAAAGTTAGAACCTATTTCTGGGAAGAACGATGTTTTCAGAGATTATTTATCCCATTGTGAGTCACTGGAATCAAACCCGGTATAATTAATCTCCTGGGGGGAGGAATCTTATGTTGATGCCTTTGCAAAGAATAACTTCCCTTCAGTAATTGTACTATTTTATGTTGTAAAGTGTCTGTGATATGTTCAGCAAAGAATATTTATTGGTTAGAAAGAACGTAGTGTAAAGAGAAAGAAAATAGCTTTGTTTGCTAAAACCCGCATGATTTTAATTTTTTTTTTATTTAAACATCTAACTGTAAGAAGTACATGACTTTTTCTTGAACCATTCATATCCAGAAACCCACATGTCAATTGCGCAATGTTTTGTAAGACCTTCTAGAACCTTCTATGATGTCATAGTATCCTTATAAAGTTTCTTCAATTCATTTTAGTAATCAGAGATTCTTTTGTTGTTGAACTGTTTGATATTACTACCAAATTAACTCTTATCTCTCTCGATTTGCCAAAAGACAATTTGCTGACTTGTAAGTAATTTAATTGGGAGATGTGATGAGTGTATCAGACACAAAACGAATTTCATTTTCTGAAACTGTGTAATAATAAAGATGATTTAAAATGCAACCACTACTTTCTATCACTTTCTCGTTTTGAAACAGAATTGTTAAGGTTATAGCAGCGTCATGGTCCCAAAATGGTTTGAAGTCATCTATCCATTTTGAGGTCAAGGTTTCTTGTTGAACAGTAGTTCCCATAGAAGGGAGATTCATTCTTAGACTTATAACCGTGCTGTAAATGTAAAGACTTTGTACTTACATGTTCACTCATAACTTTTAGATTTATTTCAATTTTTGATAGCATAGTGGTTATTTATGGAATCTTAACAGTGTAAATGAGTTTTTGTAATGGCTCCTATGAAAGAGTGTAATGAATTTGGAAACTGCAGCAAAAGGAAAGACTAGTACTAGGCAATGTGTTATTACAAGTTTTAAGCTAACTTAAAAAATAGTATGGAATTAATATGTCATTTTTTTCACACTACAATTTCGTGTGTGTGTTCTGTATTTCATTCTTGTTTTTTTATTGTTTGCATTTTTGGTATAGTTCAACATTTTTATGTTTACATACTTTTTGCATTCACATTTTGTTTGATTAACTTAGGCGTTTCTTAATGTTTTAATATTACATACTTGATTTAACTTAACACTTGTGAATTAATTTGCAATTACTTAGATTTCTTTTCATATATTAATTATTGCATAAAAGTTTGAATTTACTTGAGTGATTTAACTTCTTCATTAATAAATTTTCTTGATAAATTAATTCTGATTTAATTTTGTTTAATAATTAAGTCAAGAATTAACTAAACTTTGTGTTTTTCAATTCATAGTAAATTTCCCTGAGATTTTGAATTTTTAACTTTTATATGCTTTGTATTTTAAATTCTTTTTGTATTAAAAGCATTTTAATAATAGTGTTTCATTTATTGACCCTATTTATTTAGGTAGAGGTATAGAGTTGTAAATATGCTGTTTTCCTTCAAATTTTTATTGAAGTGAGTTAGAACCGAGGAAATACTTAGACTTTTAAAGTTATTGTTGGAGTGATGCCCTTTAATTAACTTAATCTCATCTATGATTACCTCACACCTGTTTTAATGAACCTAGTCTGATTTCTTGCATGATTAATAAGTTTTTAATGGATCACTGTTGTCTTTAAAGTAATCTGTTGTATTTCATCAGTGATGAAGGTTCAAGTGTCTGGCTGTTGTGAGGTAACTATTTTTTATTGGTAAGTGTAATGACCAGATATTTGGGTGCATCACAGATTTAATTGGTGCCCAGACCTGGGAAAGCAGCTCACATTATCATTCTGGTTTAGGGTTTATACTGG
>NC_061091.1:36539323-36564208 GCF_015104395.2 Macrobrachium nipponense
TTGTAAAGCGCAAAAAAATTTTGTAAAACGAGATTTAAAGAAAGATGAACGAGAAGAAACATCCTTCCACTTGATATGCCAGAGCAATGGCATCGTCATTAGCTATTGTTAAAACCTTTCCTTGTTTATGGCTTCTCTACGCAACTTCTTTCACCAAATTTATGTAATGTTTTTCGTCTGCTAATAATCCACGATATTTATTGTCCCGTTTTGCTGTTGTTTCCACTTGCTCGGAGTAGAAGAACAACTGAATGAACTACGTATAAGCGTTCATTATCGCAAGACTTCTAGATGCAAGAGCATTTCGTAACTTTCCTCTTAATAACTCACAATTTTATGTAAAGAATTATTGTGAAAATGAATCATAAATTACTGTACATTTTAAAGTCAGTTCTCTATTAGTAATATAGCAAACATAGTAATAGAATTCAGCAGTAAATATTAACACAGTCACTTTTGTGAAGCATACGTCAACAATATGCAAAGGTTCAAGAATTTTATGTTGATGATAAAACTAATTTCACCTCTTTTATCAATACGGCGCGGGGTCCACTGCAATAACAAGGTTTTATATTTTTCAACTACAAATATATTTTTGCGTGTTATTCAAATAAGGGTGAATATTCGCGGAAAAGTTTTTTTTTTCTATTATTACTATTACCGTTGATGTCGGAGCAGACATTCTCTTTGGCGTGTAACAAACAAAAAATGCGCCGAAGTTTCACTGGCACAATCGAGTTTTCTGTATATCGTGTAATACTGTATGAAACTCTCAGCCGCGGCGCATGGAACTTTCGGCCACGACCCGGTGGTGGCCTGTGTTGTTGGCACCTACAGCAGTGTTAGGCGGATAATCATGGCTAACTTTAACATTAAAAAAATAAAAACTACTGAGGCTAGAGCGCTGCAATTTGGTATGTTTGATGATTTGAGCGTGGGTAATCAACATACCAATTTGCAGCCCTCTATCCTCCAGTAATTGTTAAGTTTAAATCTGGAGAACGGCGACAATAAAAAAGTGCTGACCGACCGACAAATAGCCAATTCAACAATTTTCTTTTACAGAAAACTGAAATACGCAGAATTTTGCACATGCTGGGAGATACAACAGTTTTCGACACAACGACACCACCCACAATAAAGCGAAAGTGGCTGCCTACAAGAATTTAATATTGCCAAATACATCAGCCCGGTAATAGTTCTAGCAAAGCAAAATGCAATTCACGAGAGGCGTCGTTCCTTTCGTACAGTGACGACGTCTCCAGGCCATCCATTAGCCAAAACATTTACGTCTGGATTTCTTAGAATAAATTGTGCTCTACTTACAGTTATTTGAAAATCATTATCGTTAATCTCGTCTCCATACTGAACGCGTCTTATTCTATCTACACTTTCTGATCTCATAAAACAGTCCTAACTACCAGTAGGGCTCCTAATGGCGATAACTCGCGAAGCTTCAAGTTAAACCATCGAAGGTTTAACATAATTTAGATGAGAATTTATGACATTTTAAAAATAAATCTTATATGTGATGAAATTTAAAGTAGTGACGTTTTATCCGCTGAAAGAATTTTTCTTTTAATCTTCAATATACTTTTGAGATATTAGCATTTCAATGGCGTTAGGGCCAGGCTGTGCCGTGCTGCCAGAGATAAACCGGTTTCCAGCATAAGACTTTCGCTTCGCTCGCAAATATAGAGATCTAATGTCTGATAAAAATTTACCTGGATATGTAACTAAACATATGCTGTTGTTGTTGTTATTTGCGTTATCCAGAAAATCGAGCTCTGGTTAGTAGATAATCTCTCTCTCTCTCTCTCTCATATTATAAAAAAAACTTATTAAGCATAGAACAAGGACTACGCCGTAGACTTCCAAAACGTCAGTAGGTTATAGAGGAGTCAAAACTGAAATAGTATCTACAGGTTAGTTCACATTATTTTCAAATCCCTTCACGGGACATTTTCGGACATCATTGGCGTCACAAACATTACCTATTCATTAACAAAGAATTTTAATGAAAGGGAACAATTCAGGATGTTTTTGACATCTGTGCCATATTTTATTTCATAACTCAATATTTTTCCTCCATCACACTAGACTTGTCCGCTGGAAACAATTTCCGTTGCTTTGTACATTCGGAAAATCAACGAATAGCTTAGCCAATGGTTTGCATCCCATACCCTGTTTTATTTATGTATATATATATATATATATATATATATATATATATATAATATATATATATATATATATATATATATATAATATATATATATATATATATATGTGTGTGTGTGTGTGTGTGTGTTGTGTGTGTGTGTGTGTGTAAATAAATTCTTCTGTTAAAACAGGATACGTCTTAAGTATAAAAGGCCCATTAAAACACTCGTTTAAAGATAAGAACTATATTTCTGTGGACTAGCTTCCACCTTTATCAATCAGTGAATGACAGAAAGTTTCATTAGCAAAATATATAGAGGGAGATATGCCATTAAGTGATGCTTGAGGTCACCGCTAAGCCACCGTTGGTAAATTGTCTTAATCGTCTTAATCCACTTCAATTGTTGCCTTAAGGAAGATTCCTGCCATCTGACAGAAATTTGTATCGACAGCTGCTCTTGTATGAAATTCGGAATGAGTTCCAATCCATAGTATGGTTTGTGTTATTTATATGATGGAAAATTGCCGAACTTGTTGTCCAACCCTTTCATCTTCTCTTATCCATATACACCAGGGAAATCCTTAATCAATGTTCAGAAGAAGCCATTTTCCAAGGACATAGGAGTTTATGTGATCCCCTATAGGGATTGTGATAAGTTCCATACTATAATATCACTGAAAAATCTCTCTCGGGAAGATTATTTCGAAATAAACGATCAGTAACATACGGACAACAAAGTTCGGCAATATTCCATCATATAATCACGCTCCATACTATGGATTGAACTCATCCCGAATATTATACAAGAACAGCTATCAATACAAATGGCAGATGGTAGAATCTTCGTTGATAAAACAACAAGATAGTACAATCAACCTTTCCCAATGGAGCCTGGGATGCTCTGACCAAATAGACTATCTTTCTTAAGGCATGATGAAGCAGATTAAGACAATTAACAGAGCCAACATCGGCTTAGCAGTGGCCCCAGGCATCACCTAACGGCATATATATATATATATATATATATATATATATATATATATATATATATATATATATATATATATCTATATGGGGATATAATCTACAATGAAGTAAAACAATCCTTATGTAGTTATATAAGATATATATTTCTTGTATAGCAAATTAAAGCACATAGATAAACTTTGTGATTTGATTAATATTTTGCACTGAATTACAGTTTTTGAATTTAATGGTTCCTTCTATCAACAAAAATCCGCGGTCTCGATATGCTCACCTCTCTCCCCTATATTGGCAAACTTATGCATGAAATTTTCTAAAAAATTCATGTTGATACATTACCGGCAGACATTAAGCCCAAAATTTGGGTTAGGTATGTAGTTGATATTTTTATCGTGTAGAGACGCAGTGAAGAAGCCTTTCATAATTTTTTAGAGTTGCGTAATGGTTTTTTACACTCTATTAAATTTACAATGGAAAATGAAATGGAATATAGGCTACTCTTCTTGGATATGGTAGTTCATGAGACGTAGAAAGTAGTGACTTTAAATTCAGCAATGACTGGGAAAGTTACACACAGTGCAATTGTGCAACATACATGAGAGAAAAAACCCACAATAGATTTTTTAAAGGTACAAAGGTTGTTTTTGCATGTAACGACATTACTTTGAGACAAGTAGTAGGGGGGGCGTTAATTTTCCTAAGCGAGACCCTTACAAGAAATACTGGAATTGCCGATAATACAGCTATTTGTAAGGAGATATGTAGAAAAGGGAAAATTTCAAACTTTAGGAATATATGTCCCAATGATGATGCTGCTTCCTCTCTTGTTTCCTCCACACAGGTTATTCTCCAACAATCCACCCAACCAGCATAGTACAATCAAGAAGATCAAGAAGAATTCTGGAAAGGACGAGTGCTCAACCACCTTTCATACATAATAATAGTTAATTAGCTTGCTTGTTACCTCATCTATGTTGTTTAAAATGCTATCATAAGAAACGTTTGTGCTCCTACATGTCAGTTCTTTAGACGATATACCACATTTTAGTGATCAAGACCACAGCTGATGGTCGAAAGCTTTAATTTGTTCTACAAAAGATATATATTTTGTATGACTACATAAGGATTTTACATAATTGCGGATTATATCTCCATTTACTTAGAGGTGCGACATAGCAACTAGATTCTACATATACCTATATATATATATATATATATATAATATATATATATACATATATATATATATATATATATATATATATATATATATACATATATATATATATGTATATATATTAATAGATATATATATATATATATATATTATATATATTTAATATACTATATACTATATATATATACCTACATATACATATACATATATGTATATATATATATATATATATATATATATATATATATATATATATTATGCGAATACCTCAAGGAAAATGATAGGCAGAAATCCAAGTGCATACTAAGACATTGTCAAGGAACGAATGAAATACAGTTGGAAAGAAGTTATCAGATAAACAAACAGATCAAGAATACCAGATGGTTAATTGTCAAAAGGGTAAAAAAAAAAAAAAAAAAAAAGGAGAGATAAATAATCCAGGATTATAAGATATCACACGATTACAAACTTAAACATAGATTTAACCCTAACAGAAACTACAACGTATCCATATAGTTCCAAAACATGTAAAAATCAATATATCAATTTTGTTGCTTATATTCATCTACAATTTTTTTCATTACGAAGGCATTGAATTTAAATAAACCAAGACACTTAAATTTATAACATTTCCCATTATTTGACTTGATGAAACAAGATTCAATGATATTCCTTTTAACTGTGTCATTACATGGGGTTAAGGCTCTTGCCTGACTCCAGTTAATAGGATGACCTAAATCTTTCATATGTACAAATAATGCATTCAATAATTGTCCAGTTCTCATGGAATATTGGGGTGATTTTTGAGTCGTTGCAAAAGAGATTTAGCGGTTTGTCCGTAATATATGTTATCGCACTTTTTGCAAGGAATTTCATATATGCAGCCGGGAAATTCTCTAGGAGATTTTTTTTTACTAAACTCTTGACATTAATATTACTGAAAACAACATATATGTTGAAAAGTTTTGAAATTCTAGGAATTCCTAATTTTAGAATGTTATGATATTACCTTGAAACTTATGTACCCGAGTGGAATGGAAAAGAGCTAGAAAAACATTCTTATTTAACTAATGACAAACGTGAATTTAGTAAGCATAACATTCTAAAATTACCTCATATCTTTTGAAGAAGACTAGTTATATTTCTATTTAAAGCAAATCCATATCTTACTACAATTCTTATTTAAACTACTTCCAGATTTGTGACATCAATACCATTCCATGAAGTAAACTAAGTTTGCGAGAATTTGATCAAAAATTCTCCAGGCAGAAAATTTCTCTTGTTCAACTTAATAAAAACTACTCAACGTTTCCAGAGGCCGTGTAATAGTGTTTTTTTTAAATAACTCCTAAAATAACTGATGGATTTCAATGATATCAAAGCAGGGAGCGCTTCATACAATGGCTTAATTTTGGGAAATACTGTGCATTGCCAATTACGTTTCATTAACTTTTTTACTTAAGAAAATGAGGCTAAAGCCAGTCTTAGCCACCCACACATTCGCAAAAGTGATGACGTCCCTCAGTGACGTTGGTATAAACGTTTCTTCCCTGTACCTCCCATCCCCCGAATTGTTAAACGCCTGTTTAACTCCATAGATAATTGTCATATGACCTACCCCAAGCAATACGAAATTCTTTGTCAGTAAAAGTTCAGCATACCTGGTAATGTGATTCGTGACTTTAGACTTTACCTAAACACAAGACCAACCTTTTATATCTTACCCACTCACTTACATTGAAGATCAAGAATGAGACTTGTGACAGGAGACGAAAGAAGCCATGCTAACCCTACACTTCGCACTTCAAGCGAGTGTTGGTAAAGCAATAGAAATATAGTTTTCTTTAGGTTAAGCGTAGGACTCATTCTTCCATACAACACAGGTTACTCGATACATCAATTGCCAGGAAGAAAATGACAGAGAGCATTGTTTTGATATAATTTATCATATCAATTTCACCAGAGAGAGTAGCTTGAATTCTTAGAAGGTAGACTTCTAAAAAGATTTTTGTTTTCATATAAGGGCATTGACATCGGCCATTTGATAAATTTTGAAATCAATATATATATATATATATATATATATATATATATATATATATATATATATATATATATAATATATATATATATGTGTGTGTGTGTGTGTGTGTGTGTTCATACATACATAAGATTTAACCTATAGTTTTATATATTATTTCGTTTTTTAAGTACCAGTACCTATTTTGTTACTTAAAAGGTATATGACAAATATCATTGCGACTTTGTGGCACTGGAATTATAACCAGACTTCAATTAATGAACCAATCAACCTTACTTTGGAGAAATCAATTGACATTGTCTACATGCCAAGCTGATATACTCGTATCAAAGTATTCATTAGCTTTGCTTTTCCAAAATATGTTATCACCAATTTGCTGGAAAGCATAGATATATGAGGGATGGAAAAAAAAACAAGAAATGGACACTTTACATTTACTCATCATCACTCTCAAGGAAAAGATCGTTTTCCTCGTCACTATCAATGTTGATGATGACCGGATCTTTACTGTCTTGAATATTATCTGAAAGCCAGTAATCATCTTCAAAATATCTTTGATCTCCTGACAGCGCCAGCCCACGTCTCCCCTGTTACAGCAAGCCTGGCCTCTTCAAGCCTGGCAAAGAGATCAGCACGGGTAAACCGCTGCAACGAGGAGCGCACCGGTCGTTTCATACAGCCCCACACCTGCTCGATGGCGTTTGAGCTCAGGATGGGCAGGGGGGGGCAAGCGAACCACTTCATAGCCATATTCACGGATTATATTATCCACAATGTAAACTGGTTCGGCCGGTTTGCCCCTGCATATCTTTAGAAGCTCAGGGCGTGTTGCGTGAACTGGATACTGTATTTTTCGAGACCTGAGCCAGTTAAACCAAATCTCCTTTTTTGTAGCTGTTGTTGGGCATCGGCTATCTCCTGTCAATTGGCTATGGTGTGGGCGTTGTCTAGCACCAGCACCGAAGGATCCTCAAGCGACGGCAGGAGCTGTGATGTTAGCCACCGAATAAATATCTCTGAATTCATTTCTCCATGGTAGTCGCCGGTTTATTTTTCGCAGGGAAGCATACAAATGAATTTTCTACAAAACCTTTAGCTGTACCACCTCCTACCACCACAAACCTCTATCATTCTCCTGGTGGCACCTGCCGGCTGTAGGTGGCACTGGTGACAGACTGAGAGGTGTCCCCCACCCACTACCTTTTTCCTTGTTTAGGTGCATTCTTCTCGTCGTAAAACCACGTCTCATCGACATACACTACTTCTCTTCCTTCATCACGATGTTGCTGGAGGGATCGTAGAGCATCAACTCGGCGGCAAACGACGTCCAAAGTTTCTTTCCTTAGGTACATTTTCCGCTGGGATGTTTTGTACTGGAAACCCATTTTGATGGAGGATTCGCCATACTGCCTTCTCAGATGTTTCTTCAGGAATTGATATTTAGCATTTTAAGTTTCTTCCGCTAAAGTGGCAATAGTGAAAAATCGCTTAGCAGCAAACATGCTGTGCACATGTCTCCTAATGGAACCAACGGTGAAGTTGTCAAAGACCAGAGGCGACGTATTTGATGATGCAGGTGGTGTTTCAGGTGGATGAGGATTCTGTCCACGGTTCACCAACACTCGGACAGCGTTCGGAGTCATCCCCATAGCATCAGCAACTCGTTCACATGGCCTGTAGGAAAAAAAATAATTACATTTACATAAACAAATATATATATATATATATAATATATCTATATATGTATATATATATATATATATATATATATATATATATAATATATATATATATATATATATATATATATGGTAGCAGTATATTGCAATATATCATGTACTTATTAAAGTCATACTTTTCTTACCGATTTATACTAATTTTCAGGCGGTTTCTTTCTCTCTCTCTGTTGTAAATGGTGAAGAGTTTCAGCGCAATTGTAGTTTTGCAATGGCGAGGACAAAGCAACATATTTGCCATGACTAAAGTCGAATCTATATGAAATAGTTCAGAGCTACTACTACAAGCTGCTGCCGATGATTACCTTGGATGTACTAAAAGGGCTCTGAGGTAGTCGAAGTCGGTGAATTATTTCTGAATCCTGCTCCAGTCATGCCCCAATAACATCATTCCAAATATAAAACTCTCTAGAGGAAAAAAATTGTTTTCTATTTCTACTGATGTTTATATTTTATTTATTTATTTATTTATTTTTTTTTTTTAGTCGCAAATCTAAAATTTGTAGGAGTCCGAGTAGAAATATCTCTCAGTGCGATTCCACACCCCGTGTTTTAAACCTCTTCTATTATGTTCGATAATTTGTGGTAACCATCTAATCATTATCTACCACCATAAAACATTTTATTGCTCTTCGGGCTCATTTTATATGTGCAGTACACAGTCTTTCCTAACAGGGTTTACTCGGTAGCCTAATAACAATGGGAAACAATGAAGGAAAGAAGGCAAGAAGGAAAGGGGGGGGGGGGGGGGGGTGGGGGGGGGGAGGGGGGGGGGGGGCGGTATTACTAGGATAGCCATAGGTGTAAACACCGAAGGAGGGTTGGGGGAATCTCTGCGTCACAGTTACGTCATTAAGTACCACTTCTTCGAAACGCTCTGAAGGAGGGGAAGAAGTTCCTCTTTTTTCTAAGAGTAAACGGCTTAATTAAGCACATCTGTCAATTCATTGTACCACCAAAAATTAGGCCAATGTTTGAAACATTCATTGCTGTAGTTTCATGGAAATTCATAAGCCGGTTTGTTAGATATTTGGGACTTTACACTATTACGGCCTCTGGAAACGATAGTAGGTGAAGTTACGTTATCTTTGGCAAAGGTTTTCCAAATGAATAGGGAGGTTTCAAATTAACAATCTACCTTGGAAACTTAAACTTTTTTCTTTCAAACTAAAATTTTTTTTTCCTTTTAAACTAACTTTTTATTTTGTTTGACTTATAGAGCTTCGTTTTAGATTTTCACAATATTTTATGCAACCAGCGAGTGATGCCAGAACGCGCTATACTCTTAAACTATGCAAATTGACCTTAGTTATTTTAGTAATTTTGATCGGCGGCTCCAAACGTTGTGAAGTTTGATGCGATAGTTTCTATGGTTGATCATTCAATTGTTTACCGATTTTTGATGCCTCCTTTTCCTTGGTTTACTTAGTCCTAGATTTTTTCTTACTTTCTTTGGTCAAAGGTTTTTTGAATGGTTGGGTGGTCTTTGCAGAAGCAATTGGATCTATGGAGAAGGCTTCAGTTCATTCAAGTTAATTAAACCTTATATTTTACTGACTAAAGATCTTAAGATGTAATTCTTATTTGTAATAAGTACTAACATTTCTGCAGTAGTGTTTTTGCTCTACAGGTTGTGGATTGGAATAGTTGGATATGGTATTCGGGAACTCCGGATTTCGTTGCTTTTACAAAATATACTTTGATGAGGAGACAGGACCCTGGTGTTACTGGTATACTGCACTTTTATGCCAAAAGTGTCTTGCTTAGATTAAAATGTGCTTTGATTAAAACGCGTAATTAGTAAACGATTTTTTCATTAAAGATCACACGTAAATATTAAAGTTTTTTACCTTCGCTAATATGAATAAACAGACAGGTTTTCTTGTCATAATTCCATCAGTTGGTAATGTTACTTAAAGAAATCGTTTCGGTGTTTTACTCTTTAATACCTGAAAATACTGTTTTATTAAGAATTTTTCTGGTTAAACTTGGGAAATTACCTAAGCAAATGACTAGAATCTTTGAGAATCACAAACTGTGATGGCTTAAGGATTGTTGAATGATATCCTGAAAGCCCATTAATGCTAACAAATATAGACTAACTGAGGGCAGTTGACATGCACCATAAAGCCTTAATATCAAGTAACCTAAACCATACTAAGCTTATCTATCTGGAGACTTGATCCACACACAAAATCTCTGGCAATGCATTTCCATACGGAGAAGTCTCTTTAAAAGAACATCAGTTACAGATTTGTCGTGAAGCAACGTTTCGAGGTACCTTTATAATGAGCAATATCTTTGTCGGTTGTTAGTGTTAATGATCGTTGCTACACTGTCCAGCTAAACTATATGAAGGTAATTGAGGAAGCAATAAAACAGGAATGAATGAAATCCTGTGGTTCAGTAGCCTTCATCATTCTCATTTTAAGTGCCACAATATAGGACAGGAAGATTATAACTAGGAAATATTGGTTTACATTCTCTGGCTAGTTTCCATAAGCCTGTATGAAAATCTGTCACCAATACTATGACCTAACTGGAAATCTGTGTGTGTGTATTTTTTTTTTTTTTTTTTTTTTGCTAATAACAATTTCTTAAAAAATTTAAAAATACACCAGACCTACAGTTTGGTGCAGTAATACGCGAGATTAATAAAATGAACGTGAATGAGCACTGTAGACAATGCACTTAGGCTGAAGAGCTTTTTTTCTCAAACAATTTTGAAGTATGAAGTAAAAACTGTAAATTGGTCCTCAAACTGCTAAGAGAAATAACAGTCATTACAGAATTATCATGGATTACGAGAATAAACCCAGTTCAGTTTTTTCAGAAGTATAATTTGTTGAAGAACTGATAATGCTGTTATGACTGATGGGTGATATTTTCAGTTATAGAGTTTTACGATTTTTGTAAATAAACGTTCCTCCTCTTAAATGGAATGGAAGATGGTATTAATGAAACCTGTTAAGTGCACGATTTTCCTACATCCATGTTGTCATAACTGCACTGGAATTTTTAGAGACTTAGTTTCCAACTATTGTTAAGTAGCAACAAAAATTACTCCGGAACCTTTTGAACTCGAACCCGACCGTTAAAAGTCACAAGGACTATGAGTGCATGCTTGCGTTTAATCTGTTTTAATATAGTAACTGCCAGTTATGTTTAAATTCTCTTATTCAGCTATATTGTTATTAAAAATGATAAGCTTACAGCCTTCACTAACTTAACGCAGATGTCTTTGATACAAAAAGAATATAATAACAGTAACATTAACGTCTAGCTATGACTGAACAGTCCTCATAATAAGGGCGATGAATGAGCAGTTTTCCCTTTAATTTAACACTGTATAAATACACCAACATATCCTTATGTAATATGGTTGTATACTGGGTTAAAAAAGGAAAAGGAAGATTCCAAAAGGTTTTTGATAATCAGAATGCATTTGATATATACCAACGTGTTATTTGCTTATCATTACCTAAAATATCATAGCCTAAAATATCATACACAACTAATAATAGGACACAGTTCAGTAACATACCAAAAGACAAATGTCCAAAAGTTTAAGTGGCCAATACTGATAGAATCGTTATTGTTGTTACTCTCACAGCGTCAGATACTCAATTGGCGAGGGATTTAGCCTAATCTGCACAGCAGAGGACATTGACAGATATTTCACTATCTAAAAAGTACTACTTTTGCCTCCTGTTCATGGCAAGCTACTTAAATCAAGCGTTATTGCTCCGAACATCTTGTTACGAAATGAGCTGAGGTGAATGGAATAAAAAGTTCAATGGTGAATTATAATTTGGATGAAAATGTCATGTACTACATTTTGAATGAAAACTCCACTTTACGGGATCTGATATAATGATAAAGAAACTAGCAAATTATTTAGGTAATTTCGTAGTATTCAATTTTTGTTCCTTCATTTTTTTCCTTTCATTCTAGCTCATTATTAGTCCTGTAATTCGTGTCTGTATGTGAGTGTATGTGTGCGTGTGTCTCTTGCTGTTAGGTTTCATGTCTCCTTTTGCAATTTGATTCCCGTTCAGTGGTTTTAGAATTATCATTCTTATCTGGCGATATCCAAGTCCCGGAATAACTCTGGCAGTAAGTTTGCGTAATGTCATTAAAATCCCGGAATGTTTTGTAATACCTAGAGAACAGAAACCCAAATGAACCTTAATTAGCAAACAACTTGAAAGGGAAATGAAAGAGGCTGTTGGCTACCGTCAGTATCATGGAATACCTCCCGGTGTTGATTGAGAGCCAAGTCGATAATTGGATCATTAAAATTTATCCTCCAGTGCAGGTGTCCTTCGCCTTGGTTGCAAAGCAAGACTAAAAGGCCAAAAGGGAATAAAGCCGCCTAATGAAGTAAATTAAGAACCTAACTATAATTAGTTCAAATCAACATAAAGGATATTCAGAAAGTTATGTAGTAAAATGTGCACATTCTTTGTTATAACGTTAAATCTAAACGAACATTCGAAGAACGATATTGTTTAAATTTAAATCATATGGAAACATCCTATACACACAAAAAGTGAACGAAAAACAAATGATTTTGTTTTGTCCAAAATTTTACATCGTCATCTTGAATGTAGCTGCGAAAGATTCCTCAACTGAAATGTAACAGATTAGCCATAAAAAATCAGAAAAAAATAGACCTTTTTTTAGATGGGCACAATGAAAATTATGCGCAAGATAAATAGGATTTGATAACCAGCGAGACCATATTTTTGGTTTAGTGACAAAGTTATTAAAGTTGCTTTTATTTCTGTATTTATAAGATACTAGTATAATAAAAGTGAACTTTCAGCCTCTAAATTTTCATTAATAAAATCATGTTTTACCATGTGAAATCTATTCAGTAAGACGAGAGTTTAAACCAAATGTAGCTCTAAATATGCCGTACTCATTTGTAGTTGTAAGACTTTGGAGTGGCATGCCCCCAAAAAAAAAAAAAAAACCTCTGTAATATTTCAAGAACTTTCTATTTTAAAGAAGAAACGGCTGCTTCGTATCATCAAATGCAAAACAATATGATATTCGTTTTTTCATTTAAATATTCAGTCAGATCTTTTTTAATGTGTCAGTATTCCAAAAATTTCTTTTGTTTTCCACAGCTCACATCTGCTGATGCAAGTTCTTATATATATTTATTTTGCAGTTATGGATATATCAGGAAGCAGCCACGACCCAGGCCGCTGACGTAAGCCAAATCTGAGAGAACTCATCAAGTCGGAACAGTAAGTTTAGATTCACTCTGGTGTGGAATTTTCCTTCCTATAATTTTTGCAAATTCCATTTTGCCTCATCCGTCCAGAAATGGGAAGATATGTTTTTTTTTTTTTTTTTTTTTGTTCACGCCAATTTGAGCGCTATTCATTCTCTGAGTTTAGCTTTTCATTCACAATTTGTCACAATATCACAACGTCTTACATGTATCTCATTAAGTCTTTAAATATTCTTAGTCTCCATATGTGTGTGTTAAATAAATAAACAATACATATATATATATATATATATAGATATATAAGTATATCTATATCTATATAATATCTATACGCACACACACACACATATATATATATATATATATATATATATATATTATATATATATATATCTATATCTATATAAATATCTACGCACACACACAACATATATATATATAAATATATATATATATATATATATATATATATATATATATATATATATATATATATATATATACTATACATATATATATTATATATATACTATGTATTATATATCTATCTCCGATCTATCTATCTATACTATCTATCTATCTATATATATATATCATATATATATCATATATATATATATATATGTATGTATGTCATATCACATTACCATGGTCATATACATACATCGAGCTACAAATGTCCTTCAATATCTAATTTGCTCTACCTCGGAATTAATATATTTTTATATACATTAACCGAAGAGGAATTTTTAGTCGCTAAATAATTCGTCGGCTCACGGCGTGGACCATCGAGCCAACAAATTTAGGACGCACATTTGTTGGGTCGATGGTTTGTCGCACATGAGCCAATGAATTTCTTATCGACTAAATAATTCCCTTTCGGTTAACCTATATAAAAAAAAATGAATGCCTTTTTACTGTAATACAACAGTATAATATGAAGATAAAAGGCCCATAAAACACTATTTTAACGTTGCAACCTTATATTTCGAGCAATTCCTTCTGGTAAAATATGGACATAGGATGTCTTACAGAGTATATAGACAAAAACATGTAAGTGTGGCAGAAAGTCTCTGTGGTGACTCAAGGAAGGTGATATTAACTATTCTCTGGTAATTTTTGGCGTTCGTCGATGTCATCCGATTCCAATGTCTTCCTGACAGGTTCATATTGTTGGTTGATTGAATGATAGCTGATTCCAGCATTTTCCTTTTGTACGGACAGCTACTTTTGGAAATCAACTCCACCCAACTCCAGTTAATAGTATGGCCTTTGTCCCTAATATATAGGAAAATCCCGGAGTTCTCTGATGCATATCGCACTGATCTTTTGTGTTCTGCTAATCTTTGGGTGATGGATCTACCTGTTTCCCCAACATAAGTCGCATTACATAAGAGAACTCAGGTTATTCCAGAGGAAATTCTTACATTTTTTCACATTTGGTTTGGTGTTGGTGAATTCTTTGCGTGAGTATTTATCCATTTTCCTTATTAAAGTGATTTTTTGTGCATTTATCATTTTTCTTACAAAAGTGCGTATATATATATATATATATATATATATATATATATTATATATATGTATATATATATATATAATATATATATATATATATATATATACTTAGGTTATTCCCCTGGAATAACTAAGTACACTCTGTATGGCTGATATGATATATATATATATATATATATATATATATCTATATTTATATATATAATATATATATGTGTGTGTGTATGTGTGTGTGTGTGTGTGTGTATGTGTGTATATATATATACTTAGGTTATTCCCCTGGAATAACCTAAGTACACTCTGTATTTCAAGTACTTTTTATGTATAAGTTTAGTGCATAGAACTTATTAAAAAGCTCTTCCCGTGGTATAACCAATTTTAGAAGGCCTTTTTTGAAATCACGAATAAACTCTTACACACAAGGCGCCTGTTACACACTTACAACATCTGTTCAGATTCCACAAATAAGCACTCAGCAACATTAAATAAATCTAAGAAATACCAAATGTAATATTTGTGAGTAACCAACCAACCGCTAAGTATAAAATCTTTACGTTGATGTTAAATCACAATTTTCTCAAGCGGGGAGAGAGAGAGAGAGAGAGAGAGAGAGAGAGAGAGAGAGAGAGAGAGAGAGAGAGATAAATTGCGTCTCGTAGTATGGCAACTTCATAGTGGACCTCGTCTAAAATGACCGGACAAAAGATCTGGAACGAGACACTATATCTTAAAAATTCTCTTTCAAAACAATAAATAGAGAGAAGGTGGGGCTACAATTATAAATAACGTTTATTATTACGTGCTTTGAGAATAATAGTCTCCTAAAGTAAAAGATATGATTTTAGAATTTTCTCGAACGACATAAATGTCGTCATATCCATGAGTGACGTTACAAACCTTTCCATTTCAAAATTTAAGCTACTTACAACCCAAAAAATTCTATTTTGACGAATCGAGAGTTAATGTATCAGTAATAATAAATAGTTAAATAACAAACGAATCCATATTTTCTTAGTTGAAATGAACGTTATAATAAGAAAAGAGTCTAGAAGCTTCTAACATGATGTAACTTTACAGAAAAATGGTGAAATCTTCACGTAGTTTCTAGACAAAGACACAAGTCTGAAACAAGCCATGTATGTTGTATGCCAAAACAGAACGGAGAACTCGAGATCCTCTTACCTAAAGTGATGACAGCAATTTCCTGCTTCGAAAACACAATGCAACAATGCTAATATCTCTCTCTTTTTACATTCGATGTTATCCCTTAACTTTTAAATACATTATGCAAAATCGGAACTTACATAATTAGAATATAATACTCCTATGCAAGCTAATATGGAATCTGAACATATTGCAAACATTTTTACAACATTTCATAGTTACTGAGATGAAGGTTCTGCATTGTGGAATCAGTAGTATAAAATATATATATATATTATCTATATATATATATATATATATATATATATATATATATATATATATATATATATATGTGTGTGTGTGTGTGTGTGTGTGTGTGTGTGTGTGTGTGTGTTTTGTGTGCATGTGCACGTGTGTATACATACTCATTATAGAACAGAACATAATATATTTATCTATGCCAAAGGCCAAGTACTGGGACCTATGAGGTCATTCAGTTCTGAAAGGGAAATTGTCAGTAAGAAGGTTTGATAGTGTAACAGAAAGAAAACCTTGCAGTTGCACTAAGAAAGAACCGTTAGGAAGGGTGGAAAGAATCAGATGGAAGAAAAGAATATAAACAGAAGTACATTAAAAGGAATAAAAGTGGTTGCAGCTAGGGACCGAAGGGATGTTGCAAATACCCTAAAGTAATGCCAAAATTCTCCTTATATCGGCCCTTTAGAGCTATGAATCATAAAAAATCCTACAGTTTAGTTACTCAGTTACATATTATCAAAGCTTTACAGACAAGCCGTCTCGGATTGCAAAGTTACTCAAAGATCAATTTAAACCATAACACTGGCTCTTTGTAACAAAGGAATCTTGGGGGCAACGTTAGCTAGGCGTTTTCTTACCTCTATTTAGCTACCCTGAGAAGGAGGCTGATCTAGCTCTGAGACCCCAGTCGTCGCATCGTCTTTTTCATCAAAAGTTCTACACTGGATAATTTATCAACAATTCAGAACGATATGCAAAACTGACCAATTCATTTAGTTTTTTAAGACAGTTCACAAGACTAATTTCTGTATCAGGAATATTTTCCACTCATCTTTACACACGATAAGGACTACAAGCCCAGTCGCCTGTATTCTTCTTCTGCTTGCTAGTCTTGAATGTTGTTTAGTATCACTCTGTTTAAGTTCATTGTCTCAAGCATCACTCTCTGCCCCCCCCCCCCCCCCCCCCCCCCCCCCCCCCCCCCCCCCCCCCCCCCCCCCCCCGCAGTGTCCTCATTCCAACTAGCTTCGTTTACTCGTCTTTCTGCATTCACATCTGCAACTTCACCCACCTCCTCGTTGTCGTCGTCGTCATATACGTTCATTTCCAGAGGAACTATGTGGTCTACAGCTCGTAAGGACTCCTCACCCTCGCATGACTCCATATTCCTCCAGGGACATAGCCATCTACCCAGTGACCGAGATACACCAGCACTATGTCTCCAACTGCCAATGCCAACATGGGGCCCCTGTTAGAAGTCATACCTCTCCTGCAATGTTGGAAGGTTCGTAAGGGCATCTACTGAGGCAGACATGCTGATGTCGCATCATTCTCATGGCTAATGAGTGATGCTCCGGTAGATGCAACACTGTAGAAGTCATGAATTGGAGCATATTGGCCTGAATTAGGTGAGAGGGAGTGAGAACCTCGTCTTGCCATTCGACACCTATTGTACATGAGAGGTCATTTGTTCACTATTGCTTCCACTTAGTTAATTAGAGTACAGAGCTGCTCTTCACTGAATACTCTGTGTCTCAGAGATACTTCCAATCGGAAGCTCAAAAAATTCCCTTTTCAAGGGAGCTCACAGTCTGAAAGGTCCATTTGATCCCACGCTCATGCAGGAACCTTTGGGTTCCGTCCTCGTAGTAGACCTCTTGCAAGACGCTGGCAGCACGGAAAGTTTGATGGTTGTCACTGTAGATGCTACTGGGTGCCCCATACATTACAGTAAGTCTTCTTAACATGAAAACGAATGTCTCAGCATCGAGTGTCGCACATTAATCCAAATATATGACACGACTGCTCATTCAAGTGACTAGCATGATGTAGCCTAATCCCCCTTCCACTTGTAAGGGGCCAGTGTTGTCAATGTCGATGTGGACAAATGGACGTGACATCTGTATTCACGTGACAAGGAGCCGTAGTGGGGATGGGCGTTGTAGAAAGGGGCTTGAAGGACATGGTACAGTTCCCTCCTAGAATTTCGATACAACTCCCTTCACCCATTAGTTCCCATTGTATGAGAATGTTATGGTAACACTGCAGGTATTTGTTTACCTGTTCCCAGGTGAATGCGTCTTCATTTTGTAACAAGAGTCGTGATTGGCTGGAGCAATTTATATGAACGGTTTCTTCAATTGCATTTTCTTTATTTGCGTAAATCGCCGTATATAATGACCTCATGATAAGGATATATTTGCAAAGAAATGAGTTACAAAAATATAAAAGTTAGCTATTTCATACCAGCTCTTAATTAACAAGCAAAGTAAAAATCTCATTCAGTCTTTAGCCATACATCGCCAATGTCCACCCAAACACGGGTTTAGTTGAAGTTTGCCGAGGTCATTGACGCTTTATGAATCACTTGTCGTAATTCAGTGTAGTCATAGCGAGCTTGCTGGAGGTTTGTTATGCACCGATTTTAGTTGATATGGATAATTCCATATAATAATGATAAATCCTGTATTATAGGCTATCTCGACCCTTAACGAGTTATGGCATATGCATATATTCTACATAAATATGCATACTCATGCTTACCTCATTCCTGACGTTGACTAACTTGTAAAATTGCGCAGTGAATTTGTTGTACATTTACCATATGAATAGATCAAACGAAATTGCCTCCTGAACAACCAGTTAAAATCACCTTACAATTAGAGACACTGACTTCATAGCCAGGCGACTTTGATGTGTAATTCTAAAACAACTAAATCGATCTTTCGTCTTCAGTCAAAGATGGCATAAATAAAAATCTAATTTCAATTACCCTTTTAGGTTCAGAAGAAAAATGCAGCACACTGCTTGACGACTAGCGAACAAACAAGAAAACATTGCTGAAAAATTTATTTTCTGGTTTAGACTTGGGTTATTGACGAGTCCGTCACCTTTTGATTCAAGTTCCTCCTGATGGTATGTAAAATAAAACCTCCTTACTTTCTGAACAAAAATTTTAACATAGAGATAGAGGAAGCTCTACTGACAGATATTGGCAATATATGATGTGCAGTTGTTATTTCTACAATGATATTATGCCAAGCCATTTATATGATCTCTCCAAGACAGTCAACTTATATTTACGAAAACCTAAACATTAACCAAACTAACAGATATAAGTCAAACATATATACTACAGGATAGTCGCGAAGAGTTTCGTAAGGAAATGTTACTACGCTAATTCTTCGATTTCTTTCTTCCTCGGTCATGGATAAAGGTCAAAATCTACATTGACAGCATCACAAAAGGCACAGGAATACTGAGAAGGGAACCATGTGGGTTAGCAAAGAGTAGTATCAGCTAGATATTAGTGAAGAGGTACAAGAGGCACGTAAAAATTATCAATTAATGAATATAAGACGAGAGAGGGAGACAACAGCTGCGGACGGAAAGTTACTGTTGCAGTCTCCGCCAACTACGAATACATTAGAACGGTCAGGGAAGGCACAATAAGTCAAGTCATGCAGTTAAATAGGTAAAGGGACTGTAAAATATTCTCTCAACCTGTTTATAGTTGCCGACATTCAAATAACTGAATTTTATATCGGCAGTCAGGAGAAAACTAAAATTATTTGTCCAAAGGAGGTATAGTTCTAAAACAGATGGATTTATTTGCTTAATGCTACTGGTCAGGTTAATGGGGATATAAGCATGGTAGAAATATAATATGGTATGACAGATCTATGGAATTTAGGCTATTGGGTCTGGTGCTTGGACAATATGCAGTCACTGAGCTATCTACCCGAAAGTGATTTGCATCGTGGAAAATTGATTTCGCTGACCCCTTGACTCGGGTCTACCAAACAGAGCGCGGGAACGAAACAACCTAGGCCACCAAGCGGCTATTTATAATGTATTATATATATATATATATATATATATATATATATATGTATATATATATATATATATATATATATATATATATTGTATATATATATATATATATATATATATATATATATATATGTATATATTATATATATATACATATACATATACATATATATATATATATATATATATATATATATATATATATATATATATATATATGTGATCCTAGCAAGTGAGTCTGAAGGACTTGGTGGAGGAGATAAGGACTCGTTGTTATTCCAAATACCACAACCCTGAAGGTGAAGGTAACTGCATCTGTCAGCGCCTTGTACCACAGAAATCGAGCTAACTTGGTGTCTTTTGCATCAATAAGGACTCTGTGAAATGCTTTAGAAATGTCGTAACGGGTGTAGGGATTAACTCTGAACTTTAGTAATATCATACAACAATTCAACTAAACTGGGACCTGGAAACAAGCAATCATTCAAAAGAGGTTTCTCCCTTGGATTTAGATGTGGCATTAAAGACAATACTAAGGGGGTTGGTGGAGCTCTCCTGTTTTATACCAGAATGAAGCCTTCTATTTTCGGGTGGAAAATTTTCTCTATGAATCCACCCTCGAGATGAATCTGAAGGACCTGTTTATGAGTGGTTCAATAACTAGAGTGTTTTGCAAATTTGCACCTTTTGCATCGCCAAGTTAGCTGATTCAGAAAACTGTTCTTTGGGGTTGATACTGATCATGTCGAGTCTCTGCCATTCGTTGACATCACACACAGGCTCATGCATTCAACAGACACGTAACATTCTTATTGAAGATGTTTTTACCCCTTGAAGTGCCCACAGCACGCTTAGTTTTCAAGATTAAGAGTTCATTTTTGGCTTATTTTTTCGTCATTGCCTGACGTTTAGTATGCAACCATCAGAAATGAAAAAAATATCATTATCATATATAAATAATGTGATATATGATACCTCGAAAACAAAATTTCGTATATAATTGTATTCAAATCACGCTGTGAGCAAAACAGTTAAAGCTAACGAGCTAATTTTTTTTCGTTGTATTGTTCACTAAATTGCATTCATTTTGGTATATAACACATTGTAAAACGATCAAATCAACACAGAGAAAATATTATCACAAAATGATGCATGAATTCATAACGAGCAGACGTAAAAAAATGTTTTTTTCAATAATTCACCATAAATCTAAATATTGTTCTAGAGACTTCCAATTTGTTTCAAAATGAAGATAAATGATTGAATATTACTATACTGTAAGAGTTTTAGCTTACAATTGCATTTTTTGACCCATTCAGACGAGTTAAATTTGAGCAAATATTCCAAGAATGTGACGTACGCATTTCGGAGATTTGCGGCGGAGAATCTGCACACGGAGGGAAGGAAAGTTTTTTTTTTTTAAATTCACCATAAATCTAAATATTGTGCTAGAGACTTCGAATTTGTTTCAAAATTAAGATAAATGACTGAATATTACTAGACTGTAAGAGTTTTTTTCGACCATTTCGGTAGAGTCAAAGTTGACGAAAGTGATTTTTTTTCTATTTATCGTGATTTATATGCAAATATTTCAAAAATGAGAAAAGCTACAACCTTCAATTATTTTTTATTGTATTCTACATGAAATTGCGCACATTTTCATATATAAAACTTTATGTAACGGCCAATTTAAAATGGTGCAAACATTTCGACAGTCGCACACATGATTTTTTTGGAAGAGTTACCGTGCGGACGTAAGGAAAATGTTTTTTTTTCATAAATTCACCATAAATCGAAGTATTGTGCTAGAGACTTCCAATTTGTTGCAAAATGAAGGTAAATGATTGAATATTACTAGAATATAAGCGTTTTAGCTTACAATTGGGTTTTTTGACCATTTCGGTAGAGTCAAAGTTGACCGAAGGTTGAAATTGTGGAACTTATCGTTATTTAAATGAAAATATTTCAAAACTGATAAAAGCTACAACCATGGGTTGTTTTCAGTTGTATTGTGCATGAAATTGCGAACATTTCCATATATAAAACTTTATGTAACAGCAATTTCAAAATGGTGCAAACATTACGACAATCACACATATGATTTTTTTGGAAGAGTTACCGTGTGAACGTAAGGAAAAAGTTTTTTTCATAAATTCACCATAAATCGAAATATTGTGCTAGAGACTACCAATTTGTTGCAAAATGAAGGGAAATGATTGAATATTACTAAACTATAAGAGTTTTAGCTTACAATTGCTGCGTTTTTTTTACCATTTCGGTAGAGTCAAAGTTGACCGAAGGTTGAAATTTTGGCACTTATCGTTATTTATATGAAAATATTTTAAAAGTGATAAAGCTACAATCATGAGTATTTTTTTGTTGTATTCTACATGAAATTGCGCACATTTTCATATAAAATACTCCATGTAACGGCTAATTTAAAATGGTGCAAAAATTATGTCAAAGTGACGAAATAATTTATGAGATGTGTCACTGATATTTTTTAGTGCGATAAGAAAGAAATTCGCGCTTGCGCGCCTGCGTAACGATTGTAAACAAAACAACACCTTGATCCGTGAACTCCCAGCATCTCCCAAGGCGTGTGATTCAAAAGTTTTTGGCTGGTAGGCCTATAAGTATTTTTCCGCGAATTATAAAAAAAAACTTTTGTATGTCGAAGCAAAATACGTCCAATCGGCATCCGACAGACAATTTATCTCGACGTAAAATACGTCCAATAGGCATTTAAGAGGCTAGTATTATTTAGTGTTTTTGTGGAATCTGAACAAACATTGTACAAGTGTGTAATGGCGCATTTTTGAAATATTGTGAACTGAATTGGTGAAAATTTTGAACAAGCTGCAGCAGAAAGAAACAATTGGTACCAAGGTAAAGTGTGTTATATTTCTATTAGTTGAAACTAATAGTTACAGTGGTTTGAGTGAAATGATTTCAATTCTTACACATTGCAAAATTTTGTGCTTTGTTTTTGTTTTGTTGTTTCTTATTGAAGTGTTTATTTTTTGTGCATCATCCATTTTCTTATTGAAGTGTGTGTTTTTTATCTTATATTGTGCGTGATTATTGCTTTTTACAATTTTGGTATTTTGCACCTTTTTCTGTGTTTTCATTTGCATTAACAATTTCGTTAACTTAGTTGTTTTCATTAATTAATCGTTGCACATTTAATTGAATTTAACACTTGTGATTTAATTTGTATTTACTTAGAATTCTTTTCAAGTTTTATTGTTGTTTAGCACTTGTGAATTAATCTCCAAATTTTATTTATTGCCTAACACTTTTGAATTTTGTGATATATTAATTTTGATTTAATTTTACTTAATTAATTCAAGAATTAAACTGTGCTTTGTTTTCAAGTAACTGTAATTTTTCCTGATATTGTGAATTTCACTTATAAATTTTGAGTTTGATATTAAATTTTTGTATTTGAAATTTGTATAAGTGTTTTTTACAAATATATTTATATGATTTGCTTAGGTAGAAATATAGAGTGGTAATTGAGCTGTTTTCCTCAATTTACTTGAAGTGAGTTACAACCAGGGAAGTACTCAGACTTCTGAAATCAGGGAAATACTTAGACTTTTAAAGTTGTTGTGGTGTATGCCCTTTAATTAATTTAATTATTTACAAGATTACCTCACCTGTTTTTTGATGAACTTAGTCTGATTTTCTGCAATACTGGTAAGTTGTTTAAGGGGATCACTGTTGCCCTTATAGTATTCAGTCGTTTGTTTTAGTACCTGTGATGAAGGTTCAGGTGTGTCTGGCTGTTGTAAGGTAACAATTAATGATTGGTAAGTGTAGTAACAGATACTTGGCGCTTTGTCCACAATATATATCTAATTATATATATAATATAGTATGTATGTATTATTTATTATATTTATTATATATATATATATATATTATATATTATATATATATATATATATATATATTATATATATATATATAAACTATATATATATATATTATATATATATATATATATATATATATATATATATATATATATATATATATATATATATATATATATACATATATATATATATATATATATAACATATATATAACATATATATATATATATATATATATATATATATATATAAAATGTGTGTGTGTTGTGTGTGTATGTGTGTAGGCTACAATCTAGAATACTTTTTTTTCAAACTATCACACTTAATTTTTAAAGAAAAAAAACTTTCATTTTTTAACAAGGCAGTCCATTTATTTATAAACAATATCCAGCTCAAGATTACACAAAAGAATCTTTTGCAGCAAAGACATAAAATTGCCCTATTTTGATAAAAGGCAGAAGAGTCAAGTGGGATTTCCTCAACAAACGTACAGTAGGTCTATTCTAGCTACTATAAACCGCAAGGTTTAACACTGTCATAGATGAGTTTAAGCCCACTCTTGCTTGATCTTGCATATCGTGAGATTACAAAATAATGGAACTTACCTACTACCCGGTAGTTTTAATGTTGGAAAATCTCCATCCACCAACTGTCTTATACTTAAATGGGACTGGACGGTTAAGTAATTCATATTTCAGCTTTCTTTTAAAACCATTTGTTTCAAAATGTAGACTGCACAAGGGAGTTTCCTTAGTATTGATTGTGTCTTCTCTCTTGCAAAGGTAAAGCCATTTCCTCTTATCTTTCTCATTTTAGGGAACCTAAAGAATCTAGTGTTGTTTTCTTCACTCCTCATGGAAAAACAACAAAAAACACAGTATAATTATGAGGCATTATA
>NC_061091.1:36564708-36567208 GCF_015104395.2 Macrobrachium nipponense
TATAATGCCTCATAATTATACTGTGTTTGGTTGTTTTTCCATGAGGAGTGAAGAAAACAACACTAGATTCTTTAGGTTTCCTTAAAATGAGAAAGATAAGAGGAAATGGTCTTTGCAAGAGAGAAGACACAATCAATAATAAGGAAGCTCCCTTGTGCAGTCTACATTTTGAAACAAATGGTTTTAAAAGAAAGCTGAAATATAAATTACTTAACCTTCCAGTCCCATTCAAGTATAAGACAGTTGGATGGAGATTTTCCAACATTAAAACTACCGGTAGTAGGTAAGTTCCATTATTTTGTAATCCTACGATATGCAAGATCAAGCATTTGTGGGCCTAAACTCAACTATGACAGTGTTAAACCTTGCGGTTTATAGTAACTAGAATAGACCTACTGTACGTTTGTTGAGGAAATCCCACTTGACTCTTCTGCCTTTTATCAAAATAGGGCAATTTTATGTCTCTGCTGCAAAAGATTCTTTTGTTTAACCTTGAGCTGGATATTGTTTAAATACATGGACTGCCTTAAAAAATTTAAAGTTTTTTCTCTTTAAAAATTAAGTGTGATAGTTGAAAAAAGTATTCTAGATTGTAACCTACACACACACATTATAAATATATATATAGATATCTATATATATATATATATATATATTATAGTATATATATATATATATATATATATATATATATATATATATATATATATATATATATATATATATATATATATATGTGTGTGTGTGTGTGTTTATATATATATATATATATATATATATATATATATATAAATATATATATATATATATATATATCATATATATATATATATATATATATATATGTTTAATATATATATATATATATTATATATATATATTGTGACAAAGTGCCAAGTATCTGGTTACTACACTTACAATCATTAATTGTTACCTCACAACGGCCAGACACCTGAACCTTCATCACAGGTACTAAACGACTGAATACTCTAAAGGCAACAGTGATCCCTTAAACAACTTCCCAGTATTGCAGAAAATCAGACTAAGTTCATCAAAACAGGTGTGAGGTAATCTTGTAATAATTAAATTAATTAAAGGGCATCACTCCATCAGCAACTTAAAAGTCTAAGTATTTCCCTGATTTCAGAAGTCTAAGTACTTCCCTGGTTGTAATTCACTTCAAGTAAATTGAAGGAAAACAGCTCAATTACCACTCTATATTTCTACCTAAGCAAATCATATAAATATATTGGCAAAAAAACACTTATAAAAACTTCAAATACAAAAATTTATCATCAAACTCAAAATTTATAAGTGAAATTCACAATATCAGGGAAAATTATTGTTACTTGAAAATAAAGCAAAGTTTAATTCTTGAATTAATTAAGTAAAATTAAATCAAAATTAATTTATCACAAAATTCAAGAAAATTAATTCAATCAAAATTCAAAAGTGTTGGGCAATAAATAAAATTTGGAGATTAATTGGCAAGTGCTAAACAATAATAAAACTTGAAAAGAATTCTAAGTAAATACAAATTAAAGGGCTAAATTCAATTAAATGTGCAACGATTAATTAATGAAAACAACTAAGTTAACGAAATTGTTAATGCAAATGAAAACACAGAAAAAGGTGCAAAATACCAAAATTGTAAAAAGCAATAATCACACAGAATATAAAATAAAAAAACACACACTTCAATAAGAAAATGGATAATGCACAAAAAATAAACACTTCAATAAGAAACGATGAAACAAAAACAAAACACAAAATTTTGCAATGTGTAAGAATTGAAATCATTTCACTCAAACTACTGTAACTATTAGTTGCAACTAATAAAAATATAACACAGTTTACCTTGGTACCAATTGTTTCTTTCTGCTGCATCCTTGTTCAAAATTTTCACCAATTCAATTCACAATATTTCGAAAAGGCGCCATTACACACTTGTACAATGTTTGTTCAGATTCCACAAAAACACTAAATAATACTAGATAATTCTAAGAAATCCGAAATCTAAAGTTTACGAGTGACCAATGTCTAAGTATAAATCTTTACGTTACATTGATATGAACTCAAAAGTGGCGTGTGAGAGAGAGAGAATGAGAGAGAGAGACAGGCCTGGGGAGGGGGTGGGGGGAGATCTCTGAACGATATGAGGATTTAAGTCTGAATGAACGCTCTTCTTACTGGACATCACACAAAACGTTTTGGGCATGCGAAAGATGATGTAATCTTTCTAGAAGCTTTTAATATGACGTAACTTGACAGAAAATTCGTGAAATCTTCATGTGGCTATTCAGCAAATACGTACGTGCATGAAACCAGTCAAGAACGTATTAGCTCAACAAAAACTTACTCGATCGAAGCAAAAGTCCCTATCAGACGTGATGAAAGGAATATAATATGCAACGGAGATCTCGAGATCTCTAATCAAGCGTGTCAACAGATTATGGTAACAACTCTAGCTTCGAACAGACAAAGATAATCTCTCTCTCTC
>NC_061091.1:36569708-36572208 GCF_015104395.2 Macrobrachium nipponense
AGGGTTGTGGTATTTGGAATAACAACGAGTCCTTATCTCCTCCACCAAGTCCTTCAGACTCACTTGCTGGTATCTGCGAGGGAGGATCTGGTTAAGTCGTTCTATGTCGACAACTGTTGCCACATTTGCCAGAAAAATTTACGGATGGTTAAGTCACTGTTAATCAACTCCTAGACGAAACTAATAGGGCATTGAGAGGATGGGTCAGTAATAGCCTAATGTGTTGGGAATGTCATGGGAGAGGAGTATGTAAAGATGTTATAGATTTGAAACCTTCCAAGAGAGTAAAAGACCTGTCAGCTGACAAAAGTGTTGAATCCTTTCTCTGCTAGTTTCTAATTTTGATCCCTTGGGGTTGGCTAGCCCATTGTTTGTAAAGGGGAAGTCGTTTTGCAGAAATTGTGGGAAGAAGCAGTAGGATGTTCTGATGTTCTGCATGCCGAAAAACAGAAAGAGGCAAGGAAGATCATAGCCTAAGATTTGGGAGGGGAATTTTGCTAGGAGAGTCCAAAATTCATGTATTTACCGATGCCTCAAGTAAGGCATATGTTGAAGTGGCTTATGTTGAGAAAGTAAGGAAGAAACTAACCTAATGACCAGTAAGATGAGAGTAACCCAGAAGAAATAGTTGCTGTTGACTATACCAAATTCAGAGTTGTTAGCCTTTTTGTTGGGAATTTGCTTAGGTAGGAAGTTAAAGAATCTGCTAAAAGTTAACACTGTTATAGTCTGAACCAATAGTAAGGTTGCTATAATGTGGATAGCTAGCAAAGAGGAAAATAGAAACAACTTCGTAGCAAATAGGGTCTAACTGTATTCTACAGGATTGTGATCAAGAGTAATCCAGCTTAGTATATCTTGTCCTGAGGAGTTCACTTGAAGAGCTGAAGGAAAACACACCAGTAGTCGCCGTCCTTCACAAGCTTCACAAATAAGTTGCTCTACCTGAATCAGCTAAACTACTGCCTATCGTGGGGAGCATTGTGGTATTTAGTGTTTTGTTAGGTGTAACGAGTTGTGTGCTAAAATTCTTATAAAGTAAGGCTAGGCCCCATTTGAAAGTTGTCAAGCTAGAACAGTGACATTATTTACCTTCTGTTTGTAGCTATTTGGAGAAGGGATCAAAAGTATCCAGTAATATTGTGAATTTTGTTAACCAGTTAGGGTTAATCTTAGTGGATGATGTGATATGTTCTACAAATAGAATTAGAAGAATTCTTCAGGGAATAGAGACCTTTTAATGTAGTTGCCCACAAAGGGCAAATTAGTAGTCATATCTTAGATATCTGGACATCTTTAACATGCATTGTGGTATGAATTTGCTAATGGCTAAGAAAGTAGTAGAAGCTTGTGTAGCATGTACAATTCCCTCCAGGAATTTCAATACACAACGTATGGCTATTGGTAAGCCATACTGGGACTACTATGGCAATACTGCAGTGGGTGTTGACAATTTATCTTGGGCTATTTTGTTTTGTTAAGAAGATCTTGATTGGCTGGAAGTATCTCGATGACAGTTTGTTCTCATCAATTTTGTTTAGTAGATCCTTTGTAAAAAAAAGCAACATTGTAATAATGAAGTTTTATTATAAGAATACCATTGATATTACGAACTTTAAAGGAAAATACACATTACGAAAATTAGGATAACAACAATCTGTAAAGATAACAACAATCTGTAAAAATCATCTTTAATCCTTAATATCATATATCACCACCATTAGTGTCTCATTAGGTGAACCTCTCCTCTATACTACCAAAAATTTAGGACAGTTCTTGGGTTTTCAGTTATAGTCTCCTTTATAGGTCGTGTCATTTTTAAAGGTTTAAACTCCAGAGTTAGTACATAGTGGAGCTACATGACTAAAGCTAATAGAGTGGAATGTTGTCCCCTTCTAAAAGTATGTTTCGGATGAAGTCCATCAAACAATTTACAAGTAACAGGTATGCAGACACGAAGTAGCTCAACCGTAAAGACAGCATCAAAAGACCTTCAGAGGGTTCAAACAGACTTGCCCCTGTTATTTCTCAAACCCATACCGATGAACATTGCTTTAGTCGAGCTTCAAATGCCTAACACTTGTTTATAAAGTTTTCCCATTCAAAAGACTCAAAGGTTAAAAAAAATAAATACATGTGACGCATGAACGCTGTGATATTGAATCACATATTCAATCACTAAGTATGTAATTACTCTCCTGACGCAACTCAGGAAATTTGAAGTTGCTTGCTTTGCTAAGCCATAGCTGAAGAACGATATCTATATGTTGAAACCATTCGAAATCACTCTTATAGTATGTATCGATTGAATGAACATGGAGGGGGTGGGGGATGTCCTTGTACTCTGTAGATTTCTAGTGTAGGCAATCCTTAGGGTGTTTCTGCCATTCACTGACGATCTTTTAAATATCTCGGGTTTTATTTCATTAAACATATGACTTTGAGACCTATGATAAGAGTTTCCAGGTGACTGCTATTGACCTATTTGTAAGACACAACA
>NC_061091.1:36579708-36602208 GCF_015104395.2 Macrobrachium nipponense
TTCGAGTTCAACAAAAGGTTCCGGAGTAATTTTTGTTGCTACTTAACAATAGTTGGAAACTAAGTCTCTAAAAATTCCAGTGCAGTTATGACAACATGGATGTAGGAAAATCGTGCACTTAACAGGTTTCATTAATACCATCTTCCATTCCATTTAAGAGGAGGAACGTTTATCTACAAAAATCGTAAAACTCTATAACTGAAAAAATCACCCATCAGTCATAACAGCATTATCAGTTCTTCAACAAATTATACTTCTGAAAAAACTGAACTGGGTTTATTTTCGTAATCCATGATAATTCTGTAATGACTGTTATTTCTCTTAGCAGTTTGAAGACCAATTTACAGTTTTTACTTCATACTTCAAAATTGTTTGAGAGAAAAAAAGCTCTTAAGCCTAAGTGCATTGTCTACATTGCTCATTCACGTTCATTTTATTAATCTCGCGTATTACTTACTGCATCAAACTGTAGGTCTGATGTATTTTTAAATTTTCAAAAAATTTGTTATTAGCAAAAACACACACACACACACACACACACACACACACACACACATTAATACAGATTTCCAGTTAGGTCATAGTATTGGTGTCAGAGTGTCATACAGGCTTAGGGAAACTAGCCAGAGAATTTAAACCAGTATAATCCTCTGGAAAGGTGAAGCCCTCCTGTCCTATATTGTGGCACTTAAAATGAGAATGACGAAGGCTACTGAACCCCAGGATTTCATTCATTCCTGTTTTATTGCTTCCTCAATTACCTTCATATAGTTTAGCTGGACAGTGTATCAAGGATCATTAACACTAACAACCGACAGAGATATTGCTCATTATAAAGGTACCTCGAAACGTTGCTTCACGACAAATCTGTAACTGATGTTCTTTTAGAGACTTCTCCGTATGGAAATGCATTGCCAGAGATTTGTGTGTGGATCAAGTCTCCAGATAGATAAACTTAGTATGGTTTAGGTTACTTGATATTAAGGCTTAATGAGTGCATGTCAACTGCCTTCAGTTAGTCTATATTTGTTTGCATTAATGGGCTTTCAATCCTTAAGCCATCACAGTTTGTGATTCTCAAAGATTCTAGTCATTTGCTTAGGTAATTGCCCAAGTTTAACCAGAAAATTCTTAATAAAACAGTATTTTCAGGTATTAAAGAGTAAAACACCGTAACGATTTCTTTAAGTAACATTACCAGCTGATGGAATTTATGACAAGAAAACCTGTCTGTTATTCATATTAGCGAAGGTAAAAACTTTAATATTTACGTGTGATCTTTAATGAAAAATCAGTTTACTAATTACGCCTTTTAATCAAAGCACATTTTAATCTAAGCAAGACACTTTTGGCATAAAGTGCAGTATACCAGTAACACCAGGGTCCTGTCTCCTCATCAAAGTATATTTTGTAAAAGCAACGAAATCCGGAGTTCCCGAATACCATATCCAACTATTCCAATCCACAACTGTAAAGCAAAAACACTACTGCAGAAATGTTAGTACTTATTACAAATAAGAATTACATCTTAAGATCTTTAGTCAGTAAAATATAAGGCCTAATTAACTTAAATGAACTGAAACCTTCTCCATAGATCCAATTACTTCTGCAAAGACCACCCGACCATTCAAAAAACCTTTGACCAAAGAAAGTAAGAAAAAATCTAGGACTAAGTAAACCAAGAAACCGGAGGCACCAAAAATTGGTAACAATTGAATGATCAACCATAGAAACTACCGCATCAAACTTCACGACGTTTGGAGCCGCCGAGCAAAATTACTAAAATAACTAAGGTCAATTTGCATAGTTTAAGAGTATAGCGCGTTCTGGCATCACTCGCTGGTTGCATAAAATATTGTGAAAATCTAAAACGAAGCTCTGTAAGTCAAGCAAAAATGTTAGTTTAAAAGGAAAAAAATTGTTTGAAAGAAAAAGTGTAAGTTTCCAAGGTAGATTGTTAATTTGAACCTCCCTATTCATTTGGAAAACTTTTGCAAAGATAACGTACTTCACCTAGCTTTTATTAAGTTGAACAAGAGAAATTTTCTGCCTGGAGAATTTTGATCAAATTCTCGCAAACTTAGTTTACTTCATGGAATGGTATTGATGTCACAATCTGGAAGTAGTTTAAAATAAGAATTGTAGTAAGATATGGATTTGCTTTAAATAGAAATATAACTAGTCTTCTTCAAAAGATATGAGGTAATTTTATGAATGTTATGCTTACTAAATTCACGTTTGTCATTAGTTAAATAAGAATGTTTTTCTAGCTCTTTTCCATTCCACTCGGGTACATAAGTTTCAAGGTAATATCATAACATTCTAAAATTAGGAATTCCTAGAATTTCAAAGCTTTTCAACATATATGTTGTTTTCAGTAATATTAATGTCAAGAGTTTAGTAAAAAACAAATCTCCTCGAGAATTTCCCGGCTCCATATATGAAATTCCTTGCAAAAAGTGCGATAACTATATTAGGGTACGGGAACCGCTAAATCTCTTTCGCAACGACTCAAACATCACCAATATTCCGTGAGAACTGGACAATTATTGAATGCATTATTTGTACATATGAAAGATTTAGGTCATCCTATTAACTGGAGTCAGGCAAGAGCCTTACCAACCCCATGTAATGATACAGTTAAAAGGAATATCATTGAATCTTGTTTCATCAAGTCAAATAATGGAAATGTTATAAATTTAAGTCTTGGTTTATTTAAATTCAATGCCTTCGTAATGCAAAAAAATTGTAGATGAATATAAGCAACAAAATTGATATATTCATTTTTACATGTTTTGGACTATATGAATCGTTGTAGTTTCTGTTAGGGTTAATCTATGTTTAAGTTTGTAATCGTGTGATATCTTATAATCCTGGATTATTTATCTCTCTCTTTTTTTTTTTTTTTACCCTTTTGACATTAACCATCTGGTATTCTTGATCTGTTTGTTTATCTGATAACTTTCGTTTCCAACTGTGTTTCATTCGTTCCTTGACAATGTCTTAGTAAGCACTTGGATTTTCTGCCTATCATTTTCCTGAGGTATTCGCATATATATATATATATATATATATATATATATATATATATATATATATATATATATATATATATATATATATATATATACTATATATATATATATATATACATATATACTATATATATATATATATATATATATATATATATATATATGTATATCTATATATCTATATATATATATAGTATATATATATATATATATAGGGGCGAATAACCTCAGGAAAATGATAGGCAGAATCCAGTGCTTACTAAGACATTGTCAAGGAACGAATGAAACACAGTTGGAAAGAAAGTTATCAGATAAACAACAGATCAAGAATATATATATACTATATATATATATATATATATATATATATATCATATATATATATACATATATATATATATATACTATATATCTATTATATATATATGTATATATCATATATAATAGATATATATATATATATATATATATATATTATATATATATATATATATAGGTATATGTAGAAGCTAGTTGCTATGTCGCACCTCTAAGTAAATGGAGACATAATCCGCAATGATGTAAAATCCTTATGTCAGTATACAAAATATATATCTTTTGCAGACAAAATTAAAAGCTTTCGACCATCAGCTGTGGTCTTGATCACTAAAATATGGTATATCGTCTAAAGAACTGACATGTAGGAGCACAAACGTTTCTTATGATAGCATTTTAAACAACATAGATGAGGTAACAAGCAAGCAAATTAACTATTATTATGTATGAAAGGTGGTTGAGAGCACTCGTCCTTTCCAGAATTCTTCTTGATCTTGATTGTACTATGCTGGTTAGGTGGATTGTTGGAGAAATAACCTGTGTGGAGGAAACAAGAGAGAAAGCAGCATCATCATTGGGACATATATTCCTAAAGTTTGAAATTTTCCCTTTTCTACATATCTCCTTACAAATAGCTGTTATTATCGGCAATTCCAGTATTTCCTGTAAGGGTCTCGTTTAGGAAAATTAAACGCGCCCTCTACTACTTGTCTCAAAGTAATGTTGTTACATGCAAAAACAAACCTTTGTACCTTTAAAATCTATTGTGGGATTTTTCTCTCATGTATGTTGCACAACTGCACTGTGTGTACTTCCCAGTCATTACTGAATTTAAAGCCACTACTTTCTATGTCTCCATGAACTACCATATCCAAGAAGAGTAGCCTATATTCCACTTCATTTTCCATTGGGACAAGGAGCTGTGTAACCTTGTAGTGGTGCAGTGGCTTAAACCTACCATAAGACTGCTTGGGGGTTATGCTGGAACCTCTGTGACCTTTTAGGAAGCAATAGGCTTATGGATGGTACAAATTAACAGCTCTGAGGGCTCACGACAGGACTAGCAAGCCGGTGAGCTGCTATAAATTGCTCATGAACCGCACTACTTACTTCAGGACAGACCCATTGATCAAAGGATGCCCGGGCACATCCTGACTCGGAATGTTATTGGACATGGACAGGGAAATAAATCTTTGAGATTAGGAACAATTAATCTAAGTACTTTGAGAAGTTAGGAGGAGGAGGTAATCATGATGATGGAGGAAAGAAAAATAAACATATTGGGGTTGTGTTAAACCCGTTTACCAGGAGAAGGAACAAAATTATTGCAAAACAATTACCAATTATTTTACAAAGGTGGAAGAACCGCACGACACTGAGTAGTTTTATTGTTAGTGAAGAGCTAGCTGGAAAAATTAGTCATCTAGAATTCAAGTGTGATAGGATTATTACCATTTCCTTAAAGTTAGGAACGTTTTAAGCCGGCTAATTCAGGTGTATGCACCACAGCAGGGCCACCCTCAAGAAGAAAAGGAAGAATTCTACAGACATCTACAAGAAGTAAAAGATTCTGTCCCATATGTAGGAATACATTAATAATTGGAGATATGAATGGACATATTGGACAAGACATGGACAGGCATAGAGAACATATTGGGAGCATTTAGCATTGGAGACAGAAATAGAAGAAGGAGAAGAAAACAGAATTGATTTTGCATACTAATAAACCAGATGTCCCCATTATGAACTCTTTCTATAAATCATAGAGACAGCCACAAGTGGACGTGGTACCGATGGAACTCGGCTTTAGGAGCATATACTGAAAAATCAATGATTGATATGGCAATAACAAATAACAAAAATATGATCAGAGATGTAAAAAGCATCCCCTCTGTGTCATTCGATTAGATCACAGGCTTCTCTTAATTAAATTAAGATGACAAAACCAAACCAATTAATTAAAGTCAAGTGAGAGAAGATTTATTTTAGAGAATATGAGAGAAGAGGAGTGCTTAGTTAGATATCAAAAACGAAATAAGTAGAGCTAAACAAATGCAACAGGGAGAGCAATGACCCAAATGAAAAATGGAGACACTTTAGAATGGCTGTAGTGGGTGCTGCTAATAATACAGTGCAAAAGAAAAGAGTTCGAGGTAGGAGGAAAAACAAACTGCTTGGTGGACCCCCACACTAAAAGCCGCTGTTGCAAACAAAATGAAACTCTTCAGAAAATGGATGAAAAAAAACTTTGAACTTGGAAGGGAAACGGAAAGAATAAATGCTCAAACAAAAAGAGAAAACATGGGAAAGAATAGAAGATCTGGGAAATGATCTCCAAGGTACCAGAAAACTCATATATAGCACTGCCAAAAACTATAGAAAGAGAAGCCAACCACCCACTTATGTAATCAAAGACCCTATGGATGGGACAATTTTAACCGAACCCCGAGAAATTGAATTAGGATGGAAATATCACTCTGAAACACTACTAAACAACGAAAACAATGACCTTGAAGAGCATGTAGAATTTGATGTGGTTGGGGATGCAGAACCTGACATAACAACACTGGAGGTAAAAAATGCTCTCAAGAGGATGAGAAATGGTGGAAGGCCCCTGGAGTGGATACAATAACTGCAGAGCTCCTTAAAAACATGGGGGAGATGGAGTCATCTGGCTACTAGAGCTAATCGACATACTCTGTGGAATGGGCAAAAATGCCACCTGAAGACTTGAGAAGAGATCTAATATGCCCAATCTATTACGAAAGGTGACAAGACAAATTGCAGCAATTATAGAGGAATATCACCTGATTTCACATGCTTTTAAAGTATATGAAAGAATGCTTGAAACTAGATTGAGAGGATATGTTGAACCAAAGCTGGGTGAATGGCAAAACGGTTTCCGACCAGGAAGGAGGGACAACTGATATGACTTCTCCCTCAAGATGATATTTGAGAAGAGCTGGGAATAGGAACGGGAACAGATATATTGCTTTTATAGATCTAGAAAGGCTTTTGATAGAGTACCAAGAATGAAAATATGGGATGCCCTAAAAGACCCTTACTATGGAATCCCTAGAAACTTATAAGAGCAATTTATAGCACCTATCAAAACATCAGATCCAGAGTAAAAACAAATCAAGAGAATGAAGACTGGTTTTTATATTGTTCCTAGATAAATGTATGAGGGAACTAGTGAGGATGAGCTGCAGATATGACCATCAACCTTATGTGTGCAGATGACCATGCAATGATAGCCCCCAGCGCAGAATCTCTCCAAGAAAATGTCAACAACTGGAACGCGATCTTAACAGCTAATGAATGCAGATCAACAAGAATAAGACAGAGATCATGCACCTATCACGAACACCGAATAACTTAGATGTAGAATTAGAAGGTCGACATTGAAACAGTGTAGAAATTTCAAATACTTAGAGTAAGAGTTTAGTGACCAAAACGATTCAAAACTGGAAATAACTACCCGAATACAGAAATTCAGTAACAATCTGTATCTGCCCTACCCACTAATGGAAGACAGAAATATACCTCGCAAAGTGAAAACCATAATATACGTCTCTATTTTAAGGCCAATATTGACAGTATGGCCATGAATCATGGACGTTAAAAATCAAGAACTAGAAGCCAACTTCAAGCAGCTGAAATGAAAGCCTAAGACTCTCATAAAAGGTGTAGCAAGACTGGATAGGCTACGAAATGAAGACATTAGAAGAGAACTGGGAGTGGAGGGGATACTAGATTTTGTGGAGGAGAGGACAGCTTAGATGGTTTGGACACACCAAAAGAATGGAGGAGGAGCGATATCCTATAAGGTTTTTTGGAATGGACACCGGAAGGAAGGAGACCGTAGGAAGACCAAAATTGAGATGGCTACAAAACATAGAGAGAGGAGTAGAGAGGAGAGGCTCTAGTTTGCGGGAAGTTGATGAGATGAGGCTCTATGATGATCGCCAAGAATGAGACAGTTCCTGAAGCAGGACGACTGGACAGGCCTGGAGGCCTACCTGGCGTCTTGTGAGAAAGGTGAGAAATTTAATAGAGTGTAAAAAACCATTACGCAACTCTGAAAAAACTATGAAAGGCTTCTTCACTGCATCTCTACACAATAAAATCATCAACTACATACCTAACCCAAATTTTGGGCTTAATGTCTGCCGGTAATGTGTCAACATGAACTTTTTAGAAAAAATTCCATGCCATAAAGTTGCCAATAAGGTGGGGAGAGAGGTGAGCACATAGAGACCGCGGATTTTTGTTGATAAAAGGAACCATAAATTCAAAAACTGTAATTCAGTGCAAATATTAATCAAATCACAAAGTTTATCTATGTGCTTTAATTTGCTGTACAAGAAATATATATCTTATATAACTACATAAGGATTTTACTTCATTGTAGATTATATCCCCATATATATATATATATATATATATATATATATATATATATATATATATAATATATATATATATATATGTATATATATATATATATAATATATATATATATATATATATAATATATATATATATATAGATATATATATATATATATGCCGTTATGTGATGCCTGGGGCCACTGCTAAGCCGATGTTGGCTCTGTTAATCGTCTTAATCTGCTTCATCACTGCCTTAAGAAAGATAGTCTATCTGGTCAGAGCCCCAGGCTCCTTTGGAAAGGTTGATTGTACTATCTTGTTGTTTTATCAACGAAGATTCTACCATCTGCCATTTGTATTGACAGCTGCTCTTGTATAATATTCGGGATGAGTTCCAATCCATAGTATGGAGCGTGTTATTTATATGATGGAATATTGCCGAACTTTGTTGTCCATATGTTACTGATCGTTTATTTTGAATTAATCTTCCCGAGAGAGATTTTTCAGTGAAACTATAGTATGACTTATCACAATCCCTATAGGGGATCACATAAACTCCTACGTCCTTGGAAAATGGCTTCTTCTGAACATTGATTAAGGATTTCCCTGGTGTATATGGATAAGAGAAGATGAAAGGGTTGGACAACAAGTTCGGCAATTTTCCATCATATAAATAACACAAACCATACTATGGATTGGAACTCATTCCGAATTTCATACAAGAGCAGCTGTCGATAAAAATGTCAGATGGTAGAATCTTCGATAAAACAACAAGATAATGGGATCAGCCTTTCCAAAAAAAAAAAAAAAAAAAACGAGCCTGTAGCATTGACCAGAGAGACATTTTCTTCCGTAAGGCAACAATGAAGTGGAATAAAACAATTAAGACAATTTACCAACGGTGGCTTAGCGGTGACCTCAAGCATCACTTACTGGCATATCTCCCTCTATATATTTTGCTAATGAAACTTTCTGTCATTCACTGATTGATAAAGGTGGAAGCTAGTCCACCACCGAATATAGTTCTTATCTTAAACGAGTGTTTTAATGGGCCTTTTATACTTAAGACGTATCCTGTTTTAACAGAAGAAAATTTATTTACACACACACACACACACACATACTATATATATATATATGTATATATAGTAGTATATATATATATATATATATATATATATATATATATATATATATAATGCAAACCATTGGCTAGGCTATTCGTTGATTTTTCCGAATGTACAAAGCAACGGAAATTGTTTCCAGCGGACAAGTCTAGTGTGATGGAGGAAAAACATTGAGTTATGAAATAAAATATGGCACAGATGTAAACAACATCCTGAATTGTTCCCTTTCATTAAAATTCTTTGTTAATGAATATGTAATGTTTGTGAGGTCAATGATTCCCGAAAATGTCCCTTGAAGGGTTTTGAAAATAACGTGAACTACCCTGTAGATACTATTTCAGTTTTGATTCCTCTATGACCTACTGACGTTTTGGAAGTCTTAGGCATAGTCCTTGTTCTATGCTTCATAAGAAATTGTACTGGAATTTTGTTTTCTTAATGTGGGCGCAGAGATATATTATTATTTTCAAGAAATCTCATTTTCGCACTTTTTTAGCACTTACCAACGCGTTTTGCATGGAAGATATTATCGACATTTTTTTTCATCACGTTATTGTATTAGAGTATATTACTTAATCTCTAGTTTCTTTATTTTAGACTGCAAAGGAACTTTTGGATGTTCATGTTTTATTAGATTGTAGTGAAAACGGATGCCGTGAAGCAACGTTTACTCCTGTCATTAATTGAGCCAAGATGACTTAAAATGTTTTTAGAGCCTTCAAATCCGCTGCCACGAGATTGATATCGAAAAGACTGAAAATAGAGCCTTTCCAGAAAAAAAATAGAATTATTCTGAGTGTGATATTAATGTGGATTTGATAGCCAATGCAAAGAATCCCATACGATTCTTCGAGTGTCTTTTCTAACGTATGATGATGTCAAAGAATCTGTGGTTCCCAGAGAATTCCTTCGGCAAACTGGGACCAGATAAGTTACAATAAGTAAGAAAGAAAGAATAAAGAAAATAAAGAATAATGTAAGAGGTGCCGCATTCTTTTGTATATTATTTGCCGATACGTTTCTTTTCGGCTCCTTTCAAACCACTGATTGGTCCCCACACAATTGGAAGAAGATAGAAAAAGAATGAAGTGCTTATGTTAGGAAATATTGCTAGGTAGTTGTTTCACCCCAAAATTTCACACCTGACGGTCAATGGATTCTTTAAGTTTCTGTTTTGTTGCCTATCAAGAAACAGACTTTTTGAATGCATACAACTAGTTGACTAGAATGAGCTACCAGTCTAAAAACATAAGGCCGATCTAGCAAGTCTTTAAGAAAACTTTGGAGTATTTGCCCTCTCTCTTGCAGATGGGTTCTGAGGAAGGCAGGCGTAAGGGAATTCTGAGAAGTGAAATTGCAAGCATTTCGCTCTAACAATCTGCTTGTGGAAATAGGAATAATGAGCTGAAAGTATTCCTTAATTAATCCTTAATAATTCCTATGTACTTCCGTCGTCCTCAACATGATTGCATAGCACGCCTTGCATAATATGTCTTTTATTTTTTTACGTAGAATACTATTAACATGGTTATTATTACCCTTGATGGAAATATTGTCCAATAAAATAAAGATTACCAAATGGCATGACGAGTATCACTGACCCGTCAGTTGAATGAAAGTTATTGGACATGAAAATAGCTCATTTTAAGTATTTTATAAGTGAGAGAGAGAGAGAGAGAGAGAGAGAGAGAGAGAGAGAGAGAGAGAGATTATCTACTAACCAGACCTCGATTTTCTGGATAGCGTAAATAACAACAACAACGGCATATGTTTAGTTGCATATCCAGGTAAATTTTTATCAGACATTATCTCTCTATATTTACGAGCGAAGCGAAAGTCTTATGCTGGAAACCGGTTTATCTCTGGCAGCACGGCACAGCCTGGCCCTAACGCCATTGAAATGCTAATATCTCAAAAGTATTATAGAAGATAAAAGAAAAATTCTTTCAGCGGATAAAACGTCACTACTTTAAATTTCATCACATATAAGATTTATTTTTAAAATGTCATAAATTCTCATCTAAATTATGTTAAACCTTTGATGGTTTAAGTTGAAGCTTCGCGAGTTAGCCCCATTAGGAGCCCTACTGGTAGTTAGGACTGTTTTATGAGATCAGAAAGTGTAGACAGAATAAGACGCGTTCAGTATGGAGACGAGATTAACGATAAAGATTTTCAAATAACTGTAAGTAGAGTATAATTTATTCTAAGAAATCCAGACGTAAATGTTTTGGCTAATGGATGGCCTGGAGACGTCGTCACTGTACGAAAGGAACGACGCTTCTCGTGAATTGCATTTTGCTTTGCTAGTACTATGACCGGGCTGATGTATTTGGCAATATTAAATTCTTGTAGGCAGGCCACTTTCGCTTTATTGTGGGTGGTGTCGTTGTGTCGAAAACTGTTATATCTCCCAGCATGTGCAAAATTCTGCGTATTTCAGTTTTCTGTAAATGAAAATTGTTGAAATGGCTATTTGTCGGTCGGTCCGCACTTTTTATGTCCGTTCTCAGATCTTAAACACTACTGAGGATAGAGGGCTGCAAATTGGTATGTTGATTACCCACGCTCCAATCATCAAACATTCCAAATTGCAGCGCTCTAGCCTCAGTAGTTTTTATTTTATTTAATGTTAAAGTTAGCCATGATTATCCGCCTAACACTGCTGTAGGTGCCAACAACACAGGCCACCACCGGGTCGTGGCCGAAAGTTCCATGCGCCGCGGCTGAGAGTTTCATACAGTATTACACGATGAACAGAAAACTCGATTGTGCCGGAGAAACTTCGGCGCATTTTTTGTTTGTTACACGCCAAAGAGAATGTCTGCACCGACATCAACGGTAATAGTAATAATAAAAAAAAAAACCTTTTCCGCAAATATTCACCCTTATTTGAATAACACGCAAAAATATATTTGTAGTTGAAAAATATAAAACCTTGTTATTGCAGTGGACCACGCGCCGTATTGATAAAAGAGGTGAAATTAGTTTTATCATCAACATAAAATTCTTCAACCTTTGCATATTGTTGACGTATGCTTCACAAAAGTGACTGTGTTAATATTTACTGCTGAATTCTATTACTATTTTTGCTATATCATTAATATAGAACTGACTTTAAAATGTACAGTAATTTATGATTCATTTTCACAATAATTCTTTACATAAAATTGTGAGTTATTAAGAGGAAAGTTACGAAATGCTCTTGCATCTAGAAGTCTTGCGATAATGAACGCTTATACGTAGTTCATTCAGTTGTTCTTCTACTCCGAGCAAGTGAAACACGTCATGAAAATGGTGATAAAAAATACTGAGGTGAGATAAAAGTCGTAACAATAGTTTTCGTCCATTTACAAGTCAAAAGAGTAACTGAGACATGTACTGATAATAGGGAAGACTTTGCATGACCACAATTTATCTTCTACAATAAAATGAAAATCTGTATCCTTTCTATATATAAACTATTCAAGTCCTGCACTTAGGTTATTACTCACATCAAAAGGACTATTTCAGTCGTACATCTGCATATATGCAAAATGACATTACAAATGGTCTTGTTACAATCTGAAAAGCTTTGTAATAAAGAGTGGCAGGAACAAGGCCCTGAATAACATCTAGGCCCGAAAACGAGGAGAGTGACATATACCAAAAGATAATGGGATGCTGTATTTTTCATCTCTTGCGGAGAAAAGGAAATATGAATTGTAAAGCGCAAAAAAATTTTGTAAAACGAGATTTAAAGAAAGATGAACGAGAAGAAACATCCTTCCACTTGATATGCCAGAGCAATGGCATCGTCATTAGCTATTGTTAAAACCTTTCCTTGTTTATGGCTTCTCTACGCAACTTCTTTCACCAAATTTATGTAATGTTTTTCGCTGACTAATAATCCACGATATTTATTGTCCCGTGCTGTTTATTGTTTCCACGTGCTCGGAGTAGAAGAACAACTGAATTGGACTACGTATAAGCGTTTTCATTATCGCAAGACTTCTAGATGCAAGAGCATTTCGTAACTTTCCTCTTAATAACTCACAAGTTTATGTAAAGAATTATTGTGAAATGAATCATAAATTACTGTACATTTTAAAGTCAGTTCTATATTAATGATATAGCAAAAATAGTAATAGAATTCAGCAGTAAATATTAACACAGTCACTTTTGTGAAGCATACGTCAACAATATGCAAAGGTTGAAGAATTTTATGTTGATGATAAAACTAATTTCACCTCTTTTATCAATACGGCGCGGGGGTCCACTGCAATAACAAGGTTTTTATATTTTTCAACTACAAATATATTTTTTGCGTGTTATTCAAATAAGGGTGAATATTTGCGGAAAAGGTTTTTTTTTTTATTATTACTATTACCGTTGATGTCGGTGCAGACATTCTCTTTGGCGTGTAACAAACAAAAATGCGCCGAAGTTTCTCCGGCACAATCGAGTTTTCTGTTCATCGTGTAATACTGTATGAAACTCTCAGCCGCGGCGCATGGAACTTTCGGCCACGACCCGGTGGTGGCCTGTGTTGTTGGCACCTACAGCAGTGTTAGGCGATAATCATGGCTAACTTTAACATTAAATAAAATAAAAACTACTGAGGCTAGAGCGCTGCAAGTTTGGAATGTTTGATGATTGGAGCCGTGGGTAATCAACATACCAATTTTGCAGCCCTCTATCCTCAGTAGTGTTTAAGATCTGAGAACGGACATAAAAAGTGCGGACCGACGACAAATAGCCATTTCAACAATTTCATTTACAGAAAACTGAATACGCAGTTTAATTTTGCACATGCTGGGAGCTATATAACAGTTTTCGACACAACGACACCACCCACAATAAAGCGAAGTGGCCTGCCTACAAGAATTTAATATTGCCAAATACATCAGCCCGGTCATAGTACTAGCAAAGCAAAATGCAATTCACGAGAAGCGTCGTTCCTTTCGTACAGTGACGACGTCTCCAGGCCATCCATTAGCCAAAACATTTACGTCTGGATTTCTTAGAATAAATTATACTCTACTTACAGTTATTTGAAAATCTTTATCGTTAATCTCGTCTCCATACTGAACGCGTCTTATTCTGTCTACACTTTCTGATCTCATAAAACAGTCCTAACTACCAGTAGGGCTCCTAATGGGGCTAACTCGCGAAGCTTCACTTAAACCATCAAAGGTTTAACATAATTTAGATGAGAATTTATGACATTTTAAAAATAAATCTTATATGTGATGAAATTTAAAGTAGTGACGTTTTATCCGCTGAAAGAATTTTTCTTTTATCTTCTATAATACTTTTGAGATATTAGCATTTCAATGGCGTTAGGGCCAGGCTGTGCCGTGCTGCCAGAGATAAACCGGTTTCCAGCATAAGACTTTCGGTTCGCTCGTAAATATAGAGATCTAATGTCTGATAAAAATTTACCTGGATATGCAACTAAACATATGCCGTTGTTGTTGTTATTTACGCTATCCAGAAAATCGAGGTCTGGTTAGTAGATAATCTCTCTCTCTCTCTCTCTCTCTCTCTCTCTCTACTCTCTCTCTCACATTATAAAATACTTAAAATGAGCTATTTTCATGTCCAATCAACTTTCATTCAACTGACGGGTCAGTGATACTCGTCATGCCATTTGGTAATCTTTATTTTATTGGACAATATTTCCATCAAGGGTAATAATAACCATGTTAATAGTATTCTACGTAAAAAAATAAAAGACATATTATGCAAGGCGTGCTATGCAATCATGTTGAGGACGACGGAAGTACATAGGAATTATTAAGGATTAATTAAGGAATACTTTCAGCTCATTATTCCTATTTCCACAAGCAGATTGTTAGAGCGAAATGCTTGCAATTTCACTTCTCAGAATTCCCTTACGCCTGCCTTCCTCAGATCCCATCTGCAAGAGAGAGGGCAAATACTCCAAAGTTTTCTTAAAGACTTGCTAGATCGGCCTTATGTTTTTAGACTGGTAGCTCATTCTAGTCAACTAGTTGTATGCATTCAAAAAGTCTGTTTCTTGATAGGCAACAAAACAGAAACTTAAAGAATCCATTGAACCGTCAGGTGTGAAATTTTGGGGTGAAACAACTACCTAGCAATATTTCCTAACATAAGCACTTCATTCTTTTTCTATCTTCTTCCAATTGTGTGGGGACCAATCAGTGGTTTGAAAGGAGCCGAAAAGAAACGTATCGGCAAATAATATACCAAAAGAATGCGGCACCTCTTACATTATTCTTTTGATTTTCTTTATTCATCTTTCTTACTTATTGTAACTTATCTGGTCCAGTTTGCCGAAGGAATTACTCTGGGAACCACAGATTCTTTGACATCATCATACGTTAGAAAAGACACTCGAAGAATCGTATGGGATTCTTTGCATTGGCTATCAAATCCACATTAATATCACACTCAGAATAATTCTATTTTTTTTCTGGAAAGGCTCTATTTTCAGTCTTTTCGATATCAATCTCGTGGCAGCGGATTTGAAGGCTCTAAAAACATTTTAAGTCATCTTGGCTCAATTAATGACAGGAGTAAACGTTGCTTCACGGCATCCGTTTTCACTACAACTAATAAAACATGAACATCCAAAAGTTCCTTTGCAGTCTAAAATAAAGAAACTAGAGATTAAGTAATATACTCTAATACAATAACGTGATGAAAAAAAATGTCGATAATATCTTCCATGCAAAACGCGTTGGTAAGTGCTAAAAAAGTGCGAAAATGAGATTTCTTGAAAATAATTAATATATCTCTGCGCCCACATTAAGAAAACAAAATTCCAGTACAATTTCTTATGAAGCATAGAACAAGGACTATGCCTAAGACTTCCAAAACGTCAGTAGGTCATAGAGGAATCAAAACTGAAATAGTATCTACAGGGTAGTTCACGTTATTTTCAAAACCCTTCAAGGGACATTTTCGGGAAAATCATTGACCTCACAAACATTACATATTCATTAACAAAGAATTTTAATGAAAGGGACAATTCAGGATGTTGTTTACATCTGTGCCATATTTTATTTCATAACTCAATGTTTTTCCTCCATCACACTAGACTTGTCCGCTGGAAACAATTTCCGTTGCTTTGTACATTCGGAAAATCAACGAATAGCCTAGCCAATGGTTTGCATTATATATAATATATATATATATATATATATATATATATATATATATATATATATACTATACTATACATATATATATATATATATGTATTGTTGTGTGTGTGTGTGTGTAAATAAATTCTTCTGTTAAAACAGGATACGTCTTAAGTCATAAAAAGGCAATGCCCATTAAAACACTCGTTTAAAGATAAGAAACTATATTTCGGGTGGACTAGCTTCCAACCCTTTATCAATCAGTGAATGACAGAAAAGTTTTTCCAAAGTAGCAAAATATATAGAGGGAGATATGCCATTAAGTGATGCTTGAGGTCACCGCTAAGCCACCGTTGGTAAATTGTCTTAATTGTTTTAATCCACTTCATTGTTGCCTTACGGAAGAAAATGTCTCTCTGGTCAATGCTACAGGCTCGTTTTTTTTTTTTTTTTTTTTTTTTGAAAGGCTGATCCATATCTTGTTGTTTTATCGAAGATTCTACCATCTGACATTTTTATCGACAGCTGCTCTTGTATGAAATTCGGAATGAGTTCCAATCCATAGTATGGTTTGTGTTTTATTTATATGATGAAAATTGCCGAACTTGTGTCCAACTCTTTCATCTTCACTTATCTATATACACCAGGGTAATCCTTAATCAATGTTCAGAAGAAAGCCATTTCCAAGACATAGAGATTTATGTGATCCCCTATAGGGATTTGTGATAAGTCATACTATAGTTTCACTGAAAAATCTCTCTCGGGAAGATTATTTCGAATAAACGATCAGTAACATACGGACAACAAAGTTCGGCAATATTCCATCATATAAATAACACGCTCCATACTATGGATTGGGAACTCAATCCCGAATATTATACAACAGCTTATCAATACAAATGGCAGATGGTAGAATCTTCGTTGATAAAACAACAAGATAGTACAATCAACCTTTCCAATGGAGCCTGGGGCTCTGACCAGATAGACTATCTTTCCTTAAGGCAGTGATGAAGCAGATTAAGACAATTAACAGAGCCAACATCGGCTTAGCAGTGGCCCCAGGCATCACATAACGGCATATATATATATACTATATATATATATATATATATATATATATATATATATAACATATATCTATTATATATATATATATAGATGGGGATATAATCTACAATGAAGTAAAATCCTTATGTAGTTTATATAAGATATATATTTCTTGCATAGCAAATTAAAGCACATAGATAAACTTTGTGATTTGATTAATATTTGCACTGAATTACAGTTTTTGAATTTAATGGTTCCTTTTATCAACAAAATCCGCGGTCTCTATGTGCTCACCTCTCTCCCCTATATTGGCAAACTTATGATGGAATTTTTCTAAAAAATTCATGTTGATACATTACCGGCAGACATTAAGCCCAAAATTTGGGTTAGGTAGGTGTAGTTTGGATATTTTTATTGTGTAGAGACGCAGTGAAGAAGCCTTTCATCATTTTTTAGAGTTTCGTAATGGTTTTTTACACTCTATTAAATTTACAATGGAAAATGAAATGGAATATAGGCTACTCTTCTTGGGTATGGTAGTTCATGGAGACATAGAAAGTAGTGGCCTTAAATTCAGCAGTGACTGGGAAGTACACACAGTGCAATTGTGCAACATACATGAGAGAGAAATCCCACAATAGATTTTAAAGGTACAAAGGTTGTTTTTGCATGTAACGACATTACTTTGAGACAAGTAGTAGGGGGGGCGTTAATTTTCCTAAGCGAGACCCTTACAGGAAATACTGGAATTGCCGATAATACAGCTATTTGTAAGGAGATATGTAGAAAAGGGAAAATTTCAAACTTTAGGAATATATGTCCCAATGATGATGCTGCTTCCTCTCTTGTTTCCTCCACACAGGTTATTTCTCAACAATCCACCCAACCAGCATAGTACAATCAAGAAGATCAAGAAGAATTCTGGAAAGGACGAGTGCTCAACCACCTTTCATACATAATAATAGTTAATTAGCTTGCTTGCTACCTCATCTATGTTGTTTAAAATGCTATCATCAGAAACGTTTGTGCTCCTACATGTCAGTTCTTTAGACGATATATCACATTTTAGTGATAAAGACCACAGCTGATGGTCGAAAGCTTTAATTTGTTCTACAAAAGATATATATTTTGTATGACTACATAAGGATTTTACATCATGTTGCGGATTATGTCTCCATTTACTTAGAGGTGCGACATAGCAACTAGATTCTACATATACCTATATATATATATATATATATATATATATATATATATATATATATATATATAGATATATATATAGATATATATATACATATATATATATATATATATATATATATACATATATATATATGATATATATATAATATATATATATATATATATATATATATTATATATATACATATACATATATGTATATATATATAGTATATATATATATATATATATATATATATATATATATATATGCGAATACCTCAGGAAAATGATAGGCAGAAATCCAAGTGCTTACTAGACATTGTCAAGGAACGAATGAAACACAGTTGGAAAGAAAGTTATCAGATAAACAAACAGATCAAGAATACCAGATGGTTAATTGTCAAAAGGGTAAAAAAAAAAAAAAAAAAAAAAAAAAAAGAGATAAATAATCCAGGATTATAAGATATCACACGATTACAAACTTAAACATAGATTTAACCCTAACAGAAACTACAACGTATCCATATAGTCCAAAACATGTAAAAACTCAATATATCAATTTTGTTGCTTATATTCATCTACAATTTTTTTCATTACGAAGGCATTGAATTTAAATAAACCAAGACTTAAATTTATAACATTTCCATTATTTGACTTGATGAAATAAGATTCAATGATATTCCTTTTAACTGTGTCATTACATGGGGTTAAGGCTCTTGTCTGACTCCAGTTAATAGGATGACCTAAATCTTTCATATGTACAAAATAATGCATTCAATAATTGTCCAGTTCTCATGGAATATTGGTGATGTTTGAGTCGTTGCAAAAGAGATTTAGCGGTTTGTCCGTCGTAATATATGTTATCGCACATTTTGCAAGGAAGTTTCATATATGCAGCCGGAAATTCTCTAGGAGATTTTTTTTTACTAAACTCTTGACATTAAATATTACTGAAAACAACATATATGTTGAAAAGTTTTTGAAATTCTAGGAATTCATAATTTTAGAATGTTATGATATTACCTTGAAACTTAAGTACCCGAGTGGAATGGAAAAGAGCTAGAAAAACATTTTTATTGAACTAATGACAAACGTGAATTTAGTAAGCATAACATTCTAAAATTACCTCATATCTTTTGAAGAAGACTAGTTATATTTCTATTTAAAGCAAATCCATATCTTACTACAATTCTTATTTTAAACTACTTCCAGATTTGTGACATCAATACCATTCCATGAAGTAAACTAAGTTTGCGAGAATTTGATCAAAATTCTCCAGGCAGAAAATTTCTCTTGTTCAACTTAATAAAACTAGTGAAGTTACGTTATCTTTGCAAAGGTTTTCCAAATGAATAGGGAGGTTCAATTAACAATCTACCTTGGAAACTTAAACTTTTTCTTTCAAACTAAATAAAATTTTTTTCCTTTTAAACTAACATTTTTGTTTGACTTATAGAGCTTCGTTTTAGATTTTCACAATATTTTATGCAACCAGCGAGTGATGCCAGAACGCGCTATACTCTTAAACTATGCAAATTGACCTTAGTTATTTTAGTAATTTTGCTCGGCGGCTCCAAACGTCGCGCGTGAAGTTTGATGCGGTTAGTTTCTATGGTTGATCATTCAATTGTTACCAATTTTTGGTGCCTCCGGTTTCTTGGTTTACTTAGTCCTAGATTTTTTCTTACTTTCTTTGGTCAAAGGTTTTTTGAATGGTCGGGTGGTCTTTGCAGAAGTAATTGGATCTATGGAGAAGGTTTCAGTTCATTTAAGTTAATTAGGCCTTATATTTTACTGACTAAAGATCTTAAGATGTAATTCTTATTTGTAATAAGTACTAACATTTCTGCAGTAGTGTTTTTGCTTTACAGGTTGTGGATGGGAATAGTTGGATATGGTATTCGCTAACTCCGGATTTCGTTGCTTTTACAAAATAAACTTTGATGAGGAGACAGGACCCTGGTGTTACTGGTATACTGCACTTTATGCCAAAAGGGTCTTGCTTAAATTAAAATGTGCTTTGATTAAAAGGCGTAATTAGTATACTGATTTTTCATTAAAGATCACACGTAAATATAAAAGTTTTTACCTTCCCTAATATGAATAACAGACAGGTTTTCTTGTCATAAATTCCATCAGCTGGTAATATTACTTAAAGAAATCGTTACGGTGTTTTACTCTCTGATACCTGAAAATACTGTTTTATTAAGAATTTTCTGGTTAAACTTGGGCAATTACCTAAGCAAATGACTAGAATCTTTGAGAATCACAAACTGTGATGGCTTAAGGATTGTTGAATAATATCCTGAGAGCCCATTAATGCTAACAAATATAGACTAACTGAAGGCAGTTGACATGCACCCATAAAGCCTTAATATCAAGTAACCTAAACCATACTAAGCTTATCTATCTGGAGACTTGATCCACACACAAAATCTCTGGCAATGCATTTCCATACGGAGAAGTCTCTTTAAAAGAACATCAGTTACAGATTTGTCGTGAAGCAACGTTTCGAGGTACCTTTATAATGAGCAATATCTCTGTCGGTTGTTAGTGTTAATGATCCTTGATACACTGTCCAGCTAAACTATGAAGATAATTGAGGAAGCAATCAAGCAGGAATGAATGAAATCCTGGGGGTTCAGTAGCCTTCGTCATTCTCAGTTTAAGTGCCACAATATAGGACAGGAGGGCTTCACCTTTCCAAGAGGATTATACTAGGAAATATTGGTTTACATTCTCTGGCTAGTTCCAATAAGCCTGTATGAAATCTGTCGCCAATACTATGGCCTAACTGGAAATCAGTATTAATGTGTGTGTTGTTTTTTTGTTTTTTTTTGCTAATAAATTTTTTCTTAACTTTAAAAATACACCAAACCTACAGTTTGATGAGGTAATACGTGAGATTAATAAAATGAACGTGAATGAGCACTGTAGACAATTCACTTAGGCTGAAGAGCTTTTTTTCTCAAACAATCTTGAAGTATGAAGTAAAAACTGTAAATTGGTCTTCAAACTGCTAAGAGAAATAACAGTCATTACAGAATTATCATGGATTACGAAAATAACCCGGTTCAGTTTTTTTTCAGAAGTATGATATGTTTGAAGAACTGATAATGCTGTTATGACTGATGGGTGATATTTTCAGTTATAGAGTATTACGATTTTTGTAGATAAACGTTCCTCCTCTTAAATGGAATGGAAGATGGTATTATGAAACCTGGCAAGTGGAATTTTAGAGACTTAGTTTTCCCAACTATTGTTAAGTAGCAAACAAAATTACTCCGGAACCTTTTGAACTCGAACCCGGCCGTTAAAAGTCACAAGGACTATGAGTGCATGCTTGCGTTTAATCTGTTTTAACATAGTAACTGCCAGTTATGTTTAAATTCTTTTATTCAGCTATATTGTTATTAAAAATGATAAGCTTACAGCCTTCGCTAAACTTGACGCAGATGTCTTTGATACAAAAGAATATAATAACAGTAACATTAACGTCTAGCTATGACTGAACAGTCCTTATAATAAGGGCGATGAATGAGCAGTTTTCCCTTTAATTTAACACTGTATAAATACACCAACATATCCTTATGTAATATGGTTGTATACTGGGTTAAAAAAGGAAAAGGAAGAAGATTCCAAAAGGTTTTTTGGAGAATCAGAATGCATTTGATATAATACCAACGTGTTATTTGCTTATCATTACCAAAATTAAAAGCATCAGCCTAAAGCCAATAAAAATCATACACAACTAATAATAGGAACACAGTTCATAACATACCAAAAGACAAATGTCCACCAAAAGTTTAAGTGGCCAATACTGATAGAGTCGTTATTGTTGTTACTCTAACAGCGTCAGATACTCAATTGGCGAGGGAATTAGCCTAATCTGCACAGCAGAGGACATTGACAGATATTTCACTATCTAAAAAGTACTACTTTTACCTCCTTTTCATGGCAAGCTACTTAAATCAAGCTTTATTGCTCGAACATCTTGTTACGAAATGAGCTGAGGTGAATGGAATAAAAAGTTATATGATGAATTATAATTTTGATGAAAATGTCATGTACTGACATTTTGAATGAAAACGTCGTCCACTTTACTGGATCTGATATAATGATAAAGAAAGAAACTAGCAAATTATTTAGGTAATTTCGTTAGTATTCAATTTTTGTTCCTTCATTTTTTTCCTTTCATTCTAGCTCATTATTAGTCCTGTAATTCGTGTCTGTATGTGAGTGTATGTGTGCGTGTGTCTCTTGCTGTTAGGTTTCATGTCTC
>NC_061091.1:36607208-36627208 GCF_015104395.2 Macrobrachium nipponense
AAGAAAACCTTGCAGTTGCACTAAGAAAGAACCGGTAGGAAGGTGGAAAGTCAGATGGAAGAAAGGATGTAAACAGAGGTACATTAAAAGGAAGGTAAAAGTGGCTGCAGCTATGGGACCAAAGGGACGTTGCAAATCACCCTTAAGTAATGCCAAAATTCTCCTTATATCGGCCCTTTAGAGCTATGAATCATAAAAATCCTATAGTTTCAGTTACTCAGTTACATATTATCAATGCTTTACAGACATGGCGTCTCGGATTGCAAGTTACTCAAAGATCAATTTAAACCATAACACTGGCTCTTGTAACAAAGGAATCTTGGGGCAACGTTAGCTAGACGTTTCTTATCTCTATTGAGGCTGCCCTGAGAAGGAGGCTGATCTAGCTCTAAGACCCCAGCTTCTTCGCATCGCCCTTTTCATCAAAAAGTTCTACACTGGATAATTTATCAACAATTCAGAACAATATGCAAAACTGACCAATGCATTTAGTTTTTACAAGACAGTTCACAAGACTAATTTCTGTATCAGGAATATTTTCCACTCATCTTTACACACGATTAAGAGAACTACAAGCCGCCCAGTCGCCTGTATTCTTCTTCTGCTTGCTAGTCTTGAATGTTGTTTAGCATCACTCTGTTCAAGTTCATTGTCTCAAGCATCACTACTTCTTCCTCTCTGTCCCCCCCCCCCCCCCCCCCCCCCCCCCCCCCCCCCCCCCCCCCCCCCCCCCCCCCCCCCCCCCCCCCCACCCCCCCCCCCCCCCCCCCCCCCCCCCCCCCCCCCCGCAGTGTCCCTCATTCCAACTAGCTTCGTTTACTCGTCTTCTGCATTCAAATCTGCAACTTCACCCACCTCCTCGTTGTCGTCGTCGTCATGTACGTTCATTTCCAGAGAACTATGTGATCTACAGCTCGTAAGGACTCCTCACCCTCGCATGACTCCATATTCTTCCAGGGACATAGCCATCTACCCAGTGACCGAGATGCACCAGCACTATGTCTCCAAACTGCCAGTGCCAGCCCCCATGGGCCCCCATGTTAGAAGTCATACCTCTCCTGCAATGAACTTAAATATTCGGTCTGCCAACAATGTTGGAAGGTTCGTAAGGGCATCTACTGAGGCAGACATGCTGATGTCGCATCATTCTCATGGCTAATGAGTGATGCTCCGGTAGATGCAGCACTGTAGAAGTCATGAACTGGAGCATATTGGCCTGAATTAGGTGAGAGGGAGTGAGAACCTCGTCTTGCCATTCGTCACCTATTGTACATGAGAGGTCATTTGTTCACTATTGCTTCCACTTAGTTAATTAGAGTACGGAGCTGCTCTTCACTGAATACTCTGCGTCTCAGTGATACTTCTAATTCCCCTTTTCAAGGGAGCTCTGAAAGGTCCATTTGATCCCACGCTCATGCAGGAACCTTTGGGTTCCGTCCTCATAGTAGACCTCTTGCAAGAGACTGGCAGCACGGAAAGTTTGATGGTTGTCACTGTAGATGCAACTAGGTGCCCCATACATTACAGTAAGTCTTCTTAACATGAAAACGAATGTCTCAGCATCGAGTGTCGCACATTAATCCAAATATATGACACGATGCTCATTCAAGTGACTAGCATGATGTAGCCTAATCCCCCTTCCACTTGTAAGGGCCAGTGTTGTCAATGTCGATGTGGACAAATGGACGTGACATCTGTATTCACGTGACAGGGAGCCGTAGTGGGGGTGGGTGTTGTAGAAAGGGGCTTGAAGACAATGGTACAGTTTTCCCTCCAGGAATTTCGATACAACTCCCTTCACCCATTAGTTCCTATTGTATAAGAATGTTATGGTAACACTGCAGGCATTTGTTTACCTGTTCCCAGGTGAATGCGTCTTCATTTTGTAACAACAGTCGTGATTGGCTTGAGCTATTTATATGCACGGTTTCTTCATTTGCATTTTCTTTATATACGTAAATCGCCGTATATAATGGCCTCATGAAAATGTGAATATATTTACAAAGAAATGAGTTACAAAAATATAAAAGTTAGCTATTTTATACCAGCTCTTAATTAACAAGCAAGTAAAAAGCTCATTCTGTCTTTGACCATACATCGCCAATGTCCACCTAAACACGGTTTTAGTTGAAGTTTGCCGAGGTCATTGACGCTTTATGAATCACTTTGTCGTAATTCATTGTGGTCATAGTGAGCTTGCTGGAGGTTTGTTATGCACGAAGAATTTAGTTCATATGGATAATTTCATATAATAATGATAAATCCTGTATTATAGGCTATCTCGGACCCTTAACGAGTTATGGCATATGCATATATTCTACATAAATATGCATACTCATGCTTACCCTCATTCCTGACGTTGACTAAAACTTGTAAAATTTGCGCAGTGAATTTGTTGTAACATTTACCATATGAATAGCTCAAACGAAATTGTCTCCTGAACAACCAGTTAAAATCACCTTACAATTAGAGACACCGACTTCATAGCCAGGCGACTTTGATGTGTAATTCTACTACAACTAAATCGATCTTTCGTCTTCAGTCAAAGATGGCATAAATAAAAATCTAATTTCAAGTACCGTTTTAGGTTCAGACGAAAAATGCAGCACACTGCTTGACAATAGACTAGCGAACAAACAAGGAAAACATTGCTGAAAAATTTCTGGTTTAGACATGGGTTATTGACGAGTCGGTCACCTTTTGATTCAAATTCCTCCAGATGGTATGTAAAGTAAAACCAAAACCTCCTTACTTTCTGAACACAAATTTACACATAGATATAGAGGAAGCTCTACTGACAGATATTGGCAATATATGATGTGCAGTTGTTATTTCTACAATGATATTATCCCAAGCCATTTATATGATCTCCCCAAGACAGGCAACTTATATTTACGAAAACCTAAACATTAACCAAACTAACAGATATAATTCAAACATATATACTACAGGATAGTCGCGAAGAGTTTCGTAAGGATATGTTACTACGCTAATTCTTCGATTTCTTTCTTCCTCGGTCATGGATAAAGGTCAAAATCTACATTGACAACATCAGTGAAGAGGTACAAGAGGCACGTAAAAAAATTATCAATTAATGAATATAAGACGAGAGAGGGAGACATAACAGCTGCTTGCAGAGGTTCAGGCAGTGACGGAAAGTTACTGGTTGCAGTCTCCGCCAACTACGAATACATTAGAACGGTCAGGGGAGGCACAATAAGTCAAATCTTGCAGTTAAATAGGTAAAGGGACTGTAAAATATTCTCTTCAACCTGTTTATAGTTGCCGACATTTCAAATAACTAAATTTTATAACGGCAGTCAGAGAAAGCTTAAATTATTTTGTCCAAAGGAGGTTTATAAGGTTCTAAAACAGATGGATTTGGTTGGTAATGCTACTGGTCAGGTTTAATGGGGATATTCATCATGGTAGAAATATAACAGGGTTATGACAGATCTATGGAATTTAGGCTATTCGGTCTGGTGCTTGGACAATATGCAGTCACTGAGCTATCTACCCGAAAGTTATTTGCATCGTTGAAAATTGATTTCGCTGACCCCTTGACTCGGGTCTACCAAACAGAACGCGGGAAGAAACAACTTAGGCCACCAAGCGGCCATTTATATTATATTATATATATATATATATATATATATATATATATATATATATTATATATATATATATATATATATATATATATATATATATATATATATATATATATATATTGGCCTTCTCTCGATTAACAAAGTTTTAAAAAAATAAATATAAACCAACGATTCCTCAGTTGCTTAAGAATGATATTGGTAAGAAACATTTGATATATGTACTATATTGGAAAACAAATTCTTTTGTTATTGTCAGTTTTTATCTTATTAATGTATTATTATTATTCTTTTTACATCAAAAGGAAAGAAACGTCATGCGTAGAAGCAATCTTTTCTTTCCACTAACTTTCAAAATAGTTTCTATTGTCGCTTTCATGAAAGAAATTATCAACAAAGATAACCATCATGAAAATGAAATTGAAAGAAGAATTCGCAATGAGTGCAAGCTTGGTCATGAACAGAATGTTGTGTCTTACAAATAGGGCAATAGCAGTCACCTGGAAACTCTTATCATAGGTCTCAAAGTCATATGTTTAATGAAATAAAACCCGAGATTATTTTAAGAGATCGTCAGTGAATGGCAGAAACACCCTAAGGATTGCTACACTAGAAATCTACAGAGTACAAGGACATCCCCTCCCCCCACCCCCTCATTGTTCATCAATCGATACATACTATAAGTATGGTTTCGAATGGTTTCAACATATAGATATCTTTCTTCAGCTATGGCTTTAGCAAAGCAAGCACTTCAAATTTCCTGAGTTGGGTCAGGAGAGTAATTACATACTTAGTGATTGAATATGTGATTCAATATCACAGCGTTCATGCGTCACATATTTATTTCTTTTAACCTTTGAGTCTTTTGAATGGGAAAACTTTATTTACTAGTGTTAGGCATTTGAAGCTCAACTAAAGCAATGTTCATCGGTATGGGTTGAGAAATAACCGGGGCAAGTCTGAAGGTCTTTTGATGCTGTCTTTACGGTTGAGCTACTTCGTGTCTGCATACCTGTTACTTGTAAAATGTTTTGATGGAACTTCATCCGAAACATACTTTTAGAAATTACATTTGTATATTAAGTTTAGCTCCTATATATTTAGAAGGGGATAACATTCCACTCTATTAGCTTTAGTCATGTAGCTCCACTATGTAGTAACTCTGGAGTTTAAACACCATTAAAAATGACACGACCTATAAAGGAGACGATTACTGGAAACCCAAGAACTGTCCTAAATTTTTGTTAGTATAGAGGAGAGGTTCACCTAATGAACACTAACGGTGGTGATATATGATATTTAGGAAGATAATTTTTACAGATTGTTGTTATCTTTACAGATTGTTGTTATCCTAATTTTCGTAATGTGTATTTTCCTTTAAAGTTCGCAATATCAATGGTATTCTTATAATAAAACTTCATTATTACAATGCTGCTTTTTTTTTACAAAGGATCTACTAGACAAAATTGATGAGAACAAACTGCCATCGAGATACTTCCAGCCAATCAAGATCTTCGTAACAAAACAAAATAGCCCAAGATAAATTGTCAACGCCCACTGCAGTATTACCATAGTAGTCCCAGTATGGCTTATCAATAGCCATACTTGTGTATTGAAATTCCTGGATGGAACTGTACATGCTACACAAGCTTCTACTACTTTCTTAGCCATTAGCAAATTCATGCCACAATGCATGTTAAGGATGTCCAGATATCTAAGATATGACTACTAATTTGCCCTTTGTGGGCAACTACATTAAAAGGTCTCTATTCCCTAAAGAATTCTTAATTCTATTTCTAGAACATATCACATCATCCACTATGATTAACCCTAACTGGTTTAACAAAATTTACAATATTACTGGATACTTTTTGATCCCTTCTCCAAATAGCTACAGACAGAAGGTAAATAATGTCACTGTTTCTAGCCTGACTACTTTCAAATGGGGCCGAGCCTTACTTTATAAGAATTTTAGCACACAACTCGTTACACCTAACAGAAACACTAAATACCCACAATGCTCCCCACGATAGGCAGTAGTTTAGCTGATTCAGTAGAGCAACTTTTTTCTGAAGCTTGTGAAGGACGGCGACTATTGGTGTGTTTTCCTGCATCTCAACGAGTTGTCAAAGGTCAGATGCAGATTAGGTGGCCATTCACAGTGAACAAATGGGGTCCATAGAGCCACAACTGGTACTCCTTCAGCTCTTCAAGTCAACTCCTCAGGACAAGATATAAGGCTGGATTACTCTTGATCACAATCCTGTAGACTACAGTTAGACCCTATTTGCTATGAGGTGTTTCTATTTTCCTCTTTGCTAGCTATCCACATTATAGCAAACTTACTATTGGTTCAGACTATAACAGTCTTAACTTTTAGCAGATTCTTTAACTTCCTACCTAAGCAAATTCTCAACAACAAAAGGCTAACAACTCTGACTTTGGTATAGTCATCAGTAACTGTTTTCTTAAGGGTTACTCTCATTAGGTCATTAGGTTATTTCTTCCTTACTTCCCCAACACCAACATAAGCCACCCTTCAACGTATGCCTCACTTGAGGCATCGGTAAATACATGAATTTTGGACTCTCCTAGCAAAATTCCCCTCCCAAATCTTAGGCAATGATCTTCCTTGCCTCTTTCTGTTTTTCGGCATGCAGAACATCAGAACATCCTACTGCTTCTTCCCACAATTTCTGCAAAACGACTTCCCTTTACAAACAATGGGCCTATGCCACCAACCCAAAGGGTAATCAAAATTAGAAAACTAGCAGAAGAAAGGATTCAACACTTCAGTCAGCTGACAGGTCTTTTACTCTCTTGGGAAGGTTTCAAACCTATAACATCTTTACTCCTCTCCCATGACATTCCAACACATTAGGCTATTACTGACCCATCCTCTCAGTGACTTCAACCATCCGTAAATTTTTTCTGGGCACAAGGTGGCAACAGTTGTTGACATAGAACGACTTAACCAGATCATCCCTCGCAGATACAGCAAGTGAGTCTGAAGGACTTGGGGAGGAGATAAGGACTCGTTGTTATTCCAAATACCATAACCCTGAAGGTGAAGGTAACTGCATCTTGTCAGCGCCTTGTACCACAGGAATCGAGCACAAACTTGGTGTCTTTTGCATCAATAAGACTCTGTGAAATGCTTTAGAAATGTCGTAATGGGTGTAGGAATTAACTCTGAACTTTAGTAACGTCATACAACAATTCAACTAAGCTTGGACCTGGAAAAAAAAAGAGGTGTCTCCCTTGGATTTAGATGTGGCATTAAAGACAATACTCAGGGGGTTGGTGGAGCTCTCCTGTTTTACACCAATAATGAAGCCTTCTATTTTTGGGTGGAACAATGTTCTCTATGAATCCACCTTCGAGATAAATCTGGAGAACCTGCTTATGAGTAGTTCAATAACTAAGGTGTTTTGCAAATTTCAGTTCTTGTGTATTCAAGCTGGGGCCATAGGAAGCTCACTGATAGCCTTGGGTCAGTTCATATTGTTCTATCTACACCTTTTGCATCGCCAAGTTAGCAGATTCAGAAAACTGTTCTTTGGGGTTGATTCTGATCATGTCGAGTCTCTGCCATTCATCGACACCGACGCACAGGCTCATGCATTCAACAGACACGTAACATTCTTATTGAAGATGTGTTTTTACCCCTTGAAGTGCCCACTGGGGAACCCTCCCATACGAAATACCCCTTGTTAAGTTACAAACAAACTCATACTTTTTTATCTAGCCTAATCACAAATGGTTGAAATAATCTGATCCAGTCAGAACATTTGCATCTTTGATCGCATCATCTTTACTCTCCTGGTTGGCCATTTGATACCCCTGGTTCTGCAAGCATTGTTTTACGTTAACCCATCTCATAAATAGATAACTGCCTTCAATAACTTTACCTTTTCTCTATAAAATAAGTAGTATACTTGAAAAAAGTATTTTTGGATTGTACTCAAGCGAAGTTTTGTGTGTATGAGTGAATATATATATCTCTCTATTTTATTTATAAAGTTAGGTATATATATATATATATATATATATTTATATATATATATATATATATATATATATATATATGCTGCTACTTTAATAATGCATATATCTTCTCCTGGTCTGTATGAAATGTTAGAATAGAGTTTTGCAACATTTCTTGGATTCCTTTGCTAGCTTAGAGTTATAGGATGTCTAAAATATGTGTTCAGATTTCACATAACATAATGAAAAAGAATATATTAACATAGAATGAAAAGAGAGAGAGAGATTATCTTTGTCTGTTCGAAGCTAGAGTTGTTACCATAATCTGTTGACAACGTTTTGATTAGAGATCTCGAGATCTCCGTTGCATTTTATATTCCTGTCATCATGTCTGATATGGACGTTTTGCTTCGATCGACTAAGTCTTTGTTGAGCCAATACGTTCATGACTGGTTTCATGCTCGTACGTCTTTGCCGAATAGCCACGTGAAGATTTAACGATTTTTCTGTAAGAAGAGCGTTCATTCAGACTTAAATCCTCATAGCGTTCAGAGATCTCCCCCCCACCCACCTCTCTCTCCCTCCCTCTCTCTCTCACACGCCACTTTTGAGTTGTCATATTAATGTAACGTAAAGATTTATACTTATGCATTGGTCACTCGTAAATTTTAGATTTGGCGGATTTCTAAGAATTATCTAGTATTATTTAGTGTTTTTGTGGGAATCTGAACAAACATTGTACAAGTGTGTCAATGGCGCCTTTTTGAAATATTGTGAATTGAATTGGTGAAAATTTTGAAGCAAGGTTGCAGCAGAAAGAAACAATTGGTACCAAGGTAAATTGTGTTATATTTGTTGCGACTAATAGTTACAGTGGTTTGAGTGAAATGATTTCAATTCTTACACATTGAAAACTTTTTTGTTTTGTTTTTGTTTCATTGTTTCTTATTGAATTGTTTATTTTTGTGCATTATCCATTTTCTTATTGAAGTGTGTGTTTTTTATTTTATATTCTGTGTGATTATTGCTTTTTACAATTTTGGTATTTTGCACCTTTTTCTGTGTTTTCATTTGCATTAATAATTTCGTTAACTTAGTTGTTTTCATTAATTAACTCGTTGCACATTTAATTGAATTTGTATTTACTTAGAATTCTTTTCAAGTTTTATTATTGTTTAGCACTTGTGAATTAATCTCCCCAAATTTTATTTATTGCGCCTAACACTTTTGAATTTTTGATTAATTCTCTTGAAATTTTGTAATAATAATTAATTTTGATTTAATTTACTTAATTAATTCAAGAATTAAACTTTGTTTTGTTTTCAAGTAACAATATTTTTCCCTGATATTGTGAATTTCACTTATAAAGTTTTGAGTTTGATAATAAATTTTTGTATTTGAAATTTTTATAAGTGTTTTTTTCACCAATATATTTATATGATTTGCTTAGGTAGAAATATGATTGGTAATTGAGACTGTAATTTCCAGTTTTTTTCCTTCAATTTATTTGAAGTGAGTTACAACCAGGGAAGTACTTAGACTTCTGAAATCACCAGGGGAAATACTTTAGAAACTTTTAAAGTTGTTGATGGAGTGATGCCCTTTAATTAATTTATTTAATTATTTACAAGATTACCTCACACCCTGTTTTGATGAACTTAGTCTGATTTTTCTGCAATACTGGTAAGTTGTTTAAGGGATCACTGTTGCCTTTAGAGTATTCAGTCGTTTAGTACCTGTGATGAAGGTTCAGGTGTCTGGCTGTTGTGAGGTAACAATTAATGATTGGTAAGTGTAGTAACCAGATACTTGGCACTTTGTCACAATATATTTATATATATATATATATATATATATATATATATATATATATATATATATATATATATATATATTTATATATACAGCACACACACACACACACACACACACACACATATATATATATATATATATATATATAATATATATATATATATATATATATATATATATATATATTTATTATATATATATATATATATATATACATATATATATATATATATATATATATATTATATATATATATATATATATATATATATATATATATGTGTGTGTGTATGTGTGTGTGTAGGTTACAATCTAGAATACATTTTTCAACTATCAAACTTAATTTTTAAAGAGAAAAACTTTCAATTTTTTAATGCAGTCTATTTATTTATAAACAATATCCAGCTCAAGATTACACAACAGAATCTTTTGCAGGCAAAGACATAAAATTGCCCTATTTTGATAAAAGGTGGGATCACCTCAACAAATGTACAGTAGGTCTATTCTAGTTACTATAAGCCGCAATGGTTTAACACTGCCATAGTTGAGTTTAAGCCCACACATGCTTGATCTTGCTATCGTAGGATTACAAAATAATGAAACTTACCTACTACCCGGTAGTTTTAATGCTGGAAATCTCCATCCACCAACTGTCTTATACTTAAATGGGACTGGAAGGTTAAGTAATTCATAGCTAGCTTTCTTTTAAACCATTTGTTTCAAAATGTAGACTGCACAAGGGAGCTTCCTTAGTATTGATTGTGTCTTCTCTCTTGTAAAGGTAAAACCATTTCCTCTTATGTTCTCATTTTAAGGAACCTAAAGAATCTAGTGTTGTTTTTCTTCACTCCTCATGGAAAAACAACCAAAAACATATAATTATGAGGCATTATATCGAAAGCTCATCACCGTGAATTTAACATTTTGATGTTTCCTTCAGTGATTGACTCACTACTAAGCGTTTGGGTTGTGTGTGACTGTCTCCCGCCTGACGTCATGCGCACAACGGGACGTTGTTTTTTTTTTTTTTTATTTTAGGTGAACAGACATGGAATTCTTTGGATACTATATTAGACGGATAAAAGGTTAATCAGTTAAGTATATTTTTGTTAACCGTAATATATAGGTGAGCAAAAACTGACATTCCTTAGTTGCCGTCACCCACATCACCCACTTTCATTACGACCATTATGCAATAAAACTGGATACAATAGCAATTAATTTAATATACATCGAATGCATCAGAGTATCTTGTGATTACTTTCTCATCGAGGGGTTTTAGATCTTTTAATACTTCAGTCAGGGTGCATATTTTCAGAAATGCTTTGTATGTCGATCTTGTGAACAGATAATATGCCTGCTGATAAGTTACAATGCTCGATAGCAAATACTAGTTTGTAAATCATAACTTCTTAAGTACTACTAAAAAAATCTTATATTTATCCCAGTTAACACAGAACATATTTGCAACGTTGCAAACAGGTTGTAAGTAGGTTTGGTAGATATTTGACATTCAGGGAACTTTACTGCAAATTGCAGCCATACGCTTAGTTTCTTAGTATGTTCATTGTATATAATAAATTTTTGCAGAATCGCCGATGCAAAACTGAGGACAATTGAAACAAGAAATCTTAGCCAACAAGTATACCTATATGTTTTCCTCCGTTTTGCATTAGTATTGGCAATTCTGCAAAATTTATTACAATTTACTATGTGTAATGAACATACTAAGAAACTAAGAATATGGCTGCAACGTTGCAGTAACATTTCCTAAATGTCAAACATCCACCAGCCGCATTTAACACTCACTGTAATGATGGCGATCCTTCTTTTTAAAATAATGGCAGTACCCTTCGTCGACTAGAATAACAGGTTGGTTTTCATCTCATCAATAACCACTCGAAGTTGAGGTTTTCTATGATCGAGTGTGTGTGTGTGTGTGTGTGTGGGTGTGTTTGTAAATGTAACAAAGTGCCTAGTTGCAGATCTGCTGAAGGGGAAAATTGAAAATAGGAAAGAATTTATTAAATTTTTGTGACATTAAAAGTATAAAAAAATGAAATTTAACAAGCGCAAACAAAGGAGGAATAAAACGAGCAAGGGAGCTGTTTCAAAGACAAATCACGCCTACTACTACTGCTAAGTTCAAATTGCACTGTCCGATGCCGTTCGAGACACGTAAGCCGACGCCATAAGAGAAACGAGTATAGCTCCCTACTTTTTCATTTGCAATCCTGCATTCTTCACTTGTAAAAGGTATGTACTTGTCTTAGTTTATAACAAATAACACTTAGCATGTTCTTTCGTATTTTTGTCTTGATGTAACAGCAAATTAGCAAGATTGTTGGTTAAGGTAATGTTACATATCTCAATTTACACGCGTTGATCTTCCATGTGGTTGCAAATGTGCCACCAATCATAGGCTAAGATGTATGATATCTTTCTATTAGTTTTTTTTTGAAAATGCCAATTCTTGAGTAAAATGTCACCTGTCATGTATGTACAAAACCAAGGCTAACTGTAGCCTACACTTACAGTCAAATTAGGTATGAGTACAATATAACCTAGGCAAGGGACTGCATACTGTTTGGTACACACACACACGCACTATATATATATACATATATATATATATATATATTATATATATATATATATATATATAATATGCTTAAAAGATCACAGTAGATGCACGTGACTTCATTAAATAAGCGAATACCACAGGAAAATGATAGGCAGAAATCCAAGCACTTTCGTCTTTACTAAGACATTGTCAAGGAACGAATGAAATACAGTCGGAAAAAAAGTTATCAGGTAAACAACAAGATCAAGAATACCAGATGGTTAATTGTCAAAAGGGTAGAAATTAAAGAGATAATCCAGGATTATCGGATATCACACGGTCACAAACATAAACATAGATTTAACCCTAACAGAAACTACAACGTGTCATTGTCTAAAACATGTAAAAACTGAATATATTTATTTTGTGGCTTATATTTATCTACAACTTTTTTATTATGAAGGCATCAAGTTTAAATAAACCAAGACTTATTTTAGAACATTTCCATTATTTGACTTGATGAAACAAGATTCAGTAACTATTTCATTTTAACTGTGTCATTACATGGGATTAAGGGTCTTGCCTGACTCCAGTTAACAGGATGATCTAAATCTCTCATATGTACGAATAATGCATTCGATATTTGCCCAGTTCTCACAGAATATTGGTGCTGTTTGAGACGTTGTGAAAGAGATTTGCCACTTTGTACGTAATAGACTTTATCTCACTTTTTGCAAGGAATTTCATATATGCAGCCTGGAAGATCTTTAGGAGAATTTTTTATTACTAAACTCTTGACATTAATATTACTGAAAACAACATTTATGTTGAAAAGCTTTAAAATTTTAGGAATTTCTAAAAACCTTTCATCATAGGGTAATTTTAGAATGTTATGCTTACTAAATTCAAGTTTGCCATTAGTAAATAAAATGTTTTTCTAGCTCTTTTCCATGCCACATCTACAAAAGTCCTTGAGTATTTAAATTTCAATTTTCAATGCAATATCATAAATGGTTTTAATCTCAGCGTCAAAAACTGCGGGCTACAGACACGTAAATAAAACCCATAGGAACATCCCAGAAAAAACAGAATTTAACATTTTGATGGTGATTGGAGTAGCAATGAACAAAAGGGGCAATGTTTGATTTCCGAAAGACTGAAAAGGTGAAATTTCTATCATTTCTATGGACAGTTACATCAAGAAAAATTCAAATTACAATTTCTTTCTTCCTCTACAGTAAATTTTTATATAAAGAAGGGGCTAAATTATTGAGATTATTAAGGAATTCCTGGAGATTTTCGTGAACTGGCCAAATACAGAAAAATATCTCCACATACCTAAACCATATAACTTTTTTAGGGCAAAATTCTTGGTAAGAGTTTTGTCTCAAAAAATTCCATGTAAGTATTGATAAGGACAGGAGATAAGGAATTACCCATAGCCATGCCAACCTTTTGTACAAAAAATTCCCCATTTAAACAAAATTTACTATCTTTGATACATAACCTTATGAGTCTAATGAGGTTTGCTACAGTTAAGGGAATATCATGACGTTCTAATTCATCCTCCAAGTCAAGTAAATCATCTACAGGTACTTTTGTAAATAAAGAGACATCAAAACTAACCATATATTAAGATCAAAATTCATATTAAAACTATTCAATTTGTTTATAAAATCAACATTATTTTTTACATTCGTGTTAGAAATGTTTCCTTAACAATGTCTTAGTCAAGACAAAAGCACTTGGATTTTCTGCCAATAATTTCCTGTGGTATTTGATTATATATATATACATATATACTATATATATATATATATATATATATATATATATATATATATATATATATATATATATGTATATATATATACACGTATATATACACACACACACACACACACACAACACACACATATATATATATATATATATATATATATATATATATATATATATATATATATATATATATATATATATATATATATATATATATATATATATATATATACATTATAATATATTAATATCAGTAAAACTATTGAAATGTTTTTGGAAACATTTTCCTGATGTCCTTTTTTTATATAATTTTTCAGTCAAAAAAACCACTGACGTGATCTGGTTGCAGTAGACCTGGTCGGATAAGGAAGTAGACCTATCAGATAATGAATTTTGAATATTGATTATGTATAAGAATAAATGAACTCAATCCCATGTTTTTTTATCCAATATTTTATAATCTTGCGACTTTACATGAATGTGGCACGAATATCTCGTGAACGCTGCACTTTTACCATGTTGCATGAACATTATACTTGCAATGTTGTGACAACGTTCCTGGGAGTCGACAAATTGACGTTACTGCAACGTACAAATCAACTTCTCTGCAACGTAAATGCAACGTGACTGCAACGTTCCAGTAACGTCTATTTGTTAGCTTGGCATTTCGAATGTTTTCTTTACCGTAGATTTACACTCGGTGCCTTTATCGTCAGAGCATGAACTTTCACAATCACTCTCTTAAGGATATCAGTACGTATATGGAGATTTTGCAGTGCATAAAAGAACTTCCTGCTCCCCCGCCAAATCCTTCCCAATGGTGCAGTTTTACGGTGCCACATCTGTTTGGGTGTTGCATTAGTTACTTGTTTAACTACGTCTTGGAATCCATTGTTGTGTGATTCGTGTTGACTCGGTGGCCGGTTGGGAGAACGGATTTTTGTGCTCGATATCACTTTTGCCATTGTTCTCTGCAGAAAGTTCCAGCTAGTAACATATATTCATGGGATCTTAGTATGAATAGAGAACCTGTCGCTTTGCGCAAATCTAACCTAATAGTATTTGAAGATTATTGATATATAATGTTATTCCCTGTAAATAACCATTATGAATGTGTATTGCAAAACTTGTAAAGTTCACGTACAGGAGTTATAAATTGGTTTTCATTTTCGGAGTTCATAGTTCTTAATGAATGTCGTAACTCATTTCATCGCATGAAAGGTCTCCCTTCTCCGACGTACGTGATCGTGAGCCTAGAAAACACTCGCATACTGGTTCCTTCCCCGGTGACTTTTTTTTTCAGAGAAGTATTGAAAATAGGACTCATTATCTACCAACATGAAGGTTTGAAAAAAATCAAATTCCCTTTCTCGCAAAGTAAGCAAAATTGTTAAAAACAGGATTCTCGTCCGTATCGGAACTTGATCAAAACTTTTCCTTTGTCTGTAATCTACCCCTCCACCAAACCTTACCTAAATCCTTTCCAACTTTTAAGATATCAGCGACCCACAGATGTTCAGGCGCAAACGAATACATAATGAAGGTGGGTGAGAAAAAGGGAAAGAGCGGGATAAGGGGAACAAATCCAATCATAATTAGAACCTTCAGAAAAGTGAGGTCTTTTTTATGAAGTCACCGACTCTTCCTAACTTCATCCTGAAAATGGGAATGATTTTATTCTAGAATGGAAGTTTGAAAAACGAAGTCAAATTTTTCCAACGACCCTTATGTTAAGGCCTTCCTAGGCCTTTGGCGAATCGTTCGACTTCGTAATAAAAAATTATATTTCATTTAGGGCTACGAAATTAACTTATAGCTATTAGAATGGACATAATCAAACTCAGTTCGCTGATTTGTTCAGGAACTAACCTATTGTTCTGCTAATAATGAAATTATTTCTTATCTTCTCGACTTTTACTGAGGATTTCTCATTAGAGTATTCTTCCAGTAAACCATATAGTCATAACAAAGTATTAATCAAAAGCTGAATTTGTGTTGTATGGGATAATACAAATTCGATTATTGTGGTGATTCAAACTGAGGTCGATACAAGATGTGCTATTTCACTTCAGTAGATAAAATATAGAAAATTCATTATGTTTATCTCAATATACAAATCATGCCGAAACAGGTATGAATTACGTGTTCTGCCTAGTACACTGACACTCAACGCCACCCGCAAACATCTTCATATTTCATATTCATTAAAGAAAATGGAAAGAATAACTGTGAAATAAATTTATCAATGTACTTGAATAACACATAAAGGTAATAAACGAAGTTTTCTGGATTGGATAAAGTCATATAATTTGTCATTCAGTTTTTTCCTTTGCAACAATATCTGGTTCGGTAAATTTACTTTGATATCAACATATAATATATTTAACAAAAAGATGGAAAGGCACGGTTTCTTATACAGCCTAGACTTTAATTTTAATACACTTAGGTAGAATGAATTTAAAATATCTGTTTTTATGCTAAGAAAGAATGATTGTATTGATCTCGGTTTCATGCATTTGGAGGTATTATTTGCTGTGAAAAGTATATTATTCTCTACATTCATGCTAATTGAGTTAATGTTTGTAAGCAATTACAAGTCGGAACTGTTTATACGAGAATTTTAGTATTAGTTGTGTGATTCTCTGGTCATTGAATAACTAAACACATTTCAACAAAAGTCCCATCAGTTTTCATTCAGTAGTTGAATTATTCATTCGAGTCTCCAAAACAACGAATAAGCTTTGTAAACGTTTAATCTAATTTGCCTGTGTCTATTTCATGATTAGAATTTCATAGATAGATCAAATGGTAGTTTTTACCATTTGATACATAAAACTTGTATTCTGGTAAATGCCATGAATATTTCATAAATTTTCAACGTGAAAGTGAGAGAGAACGTTTGTTTTATTACAGCATCTGTCTAGCTACCCTTTTTTTCAAGACTCAGCAGTATCATTTCTGTTTGAAATTACCGGCTAACGATTGCGTTCTGAGGCCTATTGATCTTTGTTTCTCCCAACACAACCTCTTCCCACAACCTCTCCTCTCTCCTCTCTCTCTCTCTCTCATAAACGAGCATACACATTATTTGACTATAAAAGAAAAAACCCCTTTTTGTTTTATGCAAAACTCATGAAGTCAAATGGTGATTAAACTCCCAGATAAGCACTAGTTTCAATACTTGTTGACTCAATAGTTTCTCCTTGGCTTGCCCCAAATGACTCTACTGCTCACTGTCCAAAGATAAAAAGACTTCTTTTGGCTATTGTGTCTAACTGTAATATGAGCAGTGAGAAACTTTTTTTTTTTTTTTCAACTGGTTGGTTCACCTTTAAGCGTCTTTCAAAGTCAGCCTTGGGAACTATGAAGTATATACCTAAGTTGCTTCATCCTTTTTAGTTTCTTTAAAAGAAACTATTGAGATGGCTTTGTCTGTCCCCATCTGCAATTTTTCTGTCCGCCCTCAGATCTTAAAAACTATTATGGCTAGAGGGCTGCAAATTGGTAATGTTTTTTTTTGAACATCCACTCTCCAATCTATGGTTGTTGACCAAATTTGACTCACACACCAAAGCTTAATCTCTCTCCCTCTCACTTTCTTTCTCTTTCTCTCTCTCTCGTTATTTTCACTGTACTCTGATTATTCTCTCTTTTCTGTTTTTACTCTACCCTATCTAATATTATTTCTCATAGCTATCAGACAAGAAAACTCGATTGCGCCAAAGGTACTTCAGCGTATTATGTACTTTTTTTTTTTTTTTTTAATCTTATTTTTATTTAGCTCAAGTTGACGGTTTGTTTGTCATAGATTGGTGAGAGAAATGCTAATTTTTAGCTGCTGGAGAACTTTTAATGTTACACTCCAATTGGTCATTGTAATTAGGATAGATTTAATCGCAGTTTCTAATCGAATTCAATATTTGGGTTTTCCTATAATGATGTAGAACAGGGAGTCGTTTGCCTAATCCTGATCAATCAAATATGAGAAACCATAGTAAAACTTGTAAACACACAGATCCCAATGTCGTTAGCATTATAGGTAAAAACCCAAATATTTACTAATTAACTACTCTTGAATCTATTATGATTCATTAACGGCTCGCACTCTTAATCAACAAAACACCCTACTACCCAGCTATTTATTGCCTAATCCACTTGTAGTTTACATGACATCCCCTCCCTCTTCCTGTTTCTGTTTCTTCTACCTGTGTCAGTCCTTTTCGCACTGCCGATGTAGCTGAGTGTCCTGTGTGTTGCGTTGGTCCGTTTGCCTTATTTCAATATTATGTTTTTTAATTCAAATATTCTAAGTTTTGGTTTTAATTCAAATTTCAAAACCTTTTCGTATGTTGTTCTGTTCTTTCTGTACTTTTAATTTCTTTATATTGCTAGTAAAAGTATATGTATACCCTCCGATGCTATACTCGTTTACTGTTATAAATGTTTGGGATTTCAGACCTGGAAGATGAATCGAGAGATGAGAAACATCGGCATCAGAATAAATAGGATATAAAAAAGAGCACCTATCCTTTATTCAGACATGGTATATATATATATATATATATATATATATATATATATATATATATTATATGTGTGTGTGTGTGTGTGTGTATATATATATATATATATATATATATATATATGTATATATATTATTATATATACACAAGCTGACAAACCCTAAGCTGCCCGGGAAAAACTTCGCGTGACAACTCAAACTCTCTCATCTCTCTCTCTCTACTCTCTCTCTCTCTCTCTCTCTCTCTTTCCTGTGAAGATAATTACTTCAGTTTCATTGCCCAGTGATTTTTTATATTTTATATTTATTTTCCAACCACTTCTTACTTCCCATTTCCTATTAGGGATGAAACTTGGATTGAAATGTATCAGGAATGTTCTGTTCATCCCAGTTACCTCAAAAACAATGGACTAGTCACTAACATCCATAATTTTTTTACATTTTATTTTTCACCCTTTCTCGCCCCCTGTCCCTTCACATCGGGGCTGAACTTGGATTTAACTGCACCAGGAAGTCACTATTCATCTCAGCGACCTCAGAAGTTATGGCATAGACACTAATATCTATAGTTGTTGGTTATTCTTAAATGTCACTACCCTCCCACTCCCTCATCCTATTAAGGGTCACTATTCATCTCAGCAACCTTGAAAACATTAAATTAGGCAATAATATACAGCATTTTTTGTTATTTTACATGTCATCCCCTTCTACACCTCCCATTGTTATTGGGGGCTGAACTTAGACTTTAAGGCCATTTGGAGGGCAACTATTCATCTCAACAGCCCCCAGAAACTATGGATTAGACACTAATTCTGTCCTTTCCTTTTCCTTTTGTTTAATTTTACATACCACCAATAATTCCCGCCCCCCACCCCCTTCTCACTGCCTTTCCGATCGGGGCTGAACTTGGACTTAAGGGTTTCATTGGGAACATCACTATTCATCTCAACAACCTAAAAAACTATGGATTAGACACTAATATCTGTCTTTTACCAGTTCTTTCACATGTCGCCCCCTTTCTACTGCTTCTCGACAACGAACAACCCTCTTCTTCCTGTCAGGGCTGAACAAGGAATATAAGGTCATTAGGAGCATCCTTATTCATCTCATCAACCTAAAAAATTATGAATTAGCCACTAATATTTGTTGCTTTTCTGTTATTTTCACATGTCACCCCTTTTCTTCACCCTTTTTCACTCCCTCTCCTATTGGGGCTGAACTTTGGAAATAAATGGCATTGGGAGTTACCATTCATCTCAGTAACCTGAAAAGCTGTGGATTAGACACTAAATAATATCTGTTTTTTTTTTTTGTTTTCAGCTATTTTTACTTTTCACCATATCCCGCCTCCTCCCCCACACCACATCCCCCCCCCCCCCCCCCCCCCCACCCCCCCCCCCCCCCCCCCCCCCCCCCCCACTTTGATGCCAGTGATGTCTTAACCATCCCCCATCCGCCGCCCCGTATTTTTTTGCAGTTGGGAAGTCATATGTATTCGAAGTTTGGTTTGAATTGCCTCAATGAATTTGAAAATGTATGTGGCACATGCATACATTTACATTCATACATTCATTCATATTATATATATATATATATATATATATATATATATATATATATATATATGTATATATGTGTGTGTGTGTGTATGCGTTGTTTACTTCTATACGTTTGAACAGCCTTTTATCAGGTAAACTGCTGATTGCATTAATAGCCTTTTTTA
>NC_061091.1:36629708-36642208 GCF_015104395.2 Macrobrachium nipponense
TGTCGGAAAATTGGAAAAGAAAATGTATGAAAAAACAGAAAAAGTAAGTCTGGACTTGAAGTTCCTGCAATATTGTTCCATTAATGGATATTGTTCAAAATTTGAAAAGTTTAAAGTTTGTAACACTCCCTATTTCATTCTCAGATTTATTCTGACACAAATACGTATTTTCTCAACTTTTTGTAAATAAAAAGAGTGGGAACCTCTTAACAAGCTATTTAGTACTTTTTCCAGGGATTTTTTGAATCGTTTTTTTTATTGATAGGATTATTTGAATTCAGCTTTTTAATAACAGTATTAAAAACTTATTAACACTAAACAACGGAGACATCATAAAAAATTCACAAACCTTGGAATTATTATACCAAAATTTCATAGCTGTTGTAAAACTGTTTTTAATTTTTCGAAATATACGTATATTGTCTAAACAAGAAGAATTCCTTTTGTCATTTGGAATTTTTTGCTCACAAATTTTTAAACCTAATTATTGCGAGTTCTTTCTGCCCCTTGAAGTGTTAATTCATCGTCCAAAAAATATCAACTTGTGTAGTGACCGTAGCTGCCTACCGAGTGAATTATTGGTTTTATCACAGAATGTGTTCTCAAGGCTTTAAAAAAAAACAATCTTTAAAGAGTGATCTGGAAATTCTCAAGTCTCTTTCTAAGCGTGAAGAAAATATCTTTGTCAGACCGGATAACAAAATGTCCACTATTCTAAGCGATCGTTCTAGGTTCAAGCGCATATTCAAAGTCGAGGATAAAATCAATAGATTTCTCAAAGCCTTGAATAGTGACATCATTAATGAAAAAGTGTTCCAGGATTTATTCTCAGTCGGATTATCCTATGGAATTTTGCATGTTCTACAGAAGATGCATGAAAATAATGTTCCTCCCCTCCCAATTTTGGCCTCTATTGTAACCGTTGACCACAAATCAGTATACCCCTAAAAACTCTGAGCAATTTAAAGAATGTATTTTATCCCAGGATTCTGACTTATTCATGACTAATTTTAAGGCCAAGTCACTATTTAACAGCATACTTATAGGAGTTAACATAAACACTTTTTTGTATAATCTATTCCCCAAACCTGAGTCTGTTCACTTTAATTTTAGTTATTCGAATTTTAAAGCTCTTCCAGAATTGGCTGTGCTAGACACGGCATTTGTTTTCAACAGATAGATTTTTAAGCAAATTGAGGGCATGGCCATGGGGTCTCTGTTTGGTCCTAACTTTGTGAACATCTTCATGTGCTCCTTGGAGGAATGCATTTTGGATGAATGCCTCCTGACCAACCGCCTCTGTTTTACTCACGCTACGTGGACAACATATTTATCCTTTTCAAACATGAGTTTGATGGAGGCTGGTTCCTAGATTGTGCTAATAATTACTGTAATAATATTGATTTTTACAATGGGAAAAGAACACAATTCAAAATTAGCCTTCTTAGTTATGCTGGTCTCTAAGGATAACGATTGTTTTAGTACTTAAATTTTCAGAAAGGAAACATTTACTGGTCTCGGTTCCAACTTCTATAGTTTCTGTTTTCTCAGTTTTAAACTTAACTCTATACATACTTTACTCTATCGTGACTTATCTTTACCTCTAGTTAGACTCTCTTCCACAATGAAATTACTTTTCTCCTCCAGTACTGCTCTAATAACTGCCGGCCTTCTACAATTTTCTATAAATTTTTAAAATAAACTACTTAATAGAAAAGTTCCCTGAACAACCTATGTTTTAAGATACCCAAACTCCCTCTGCTAGTTTTCCGTATCTATTACATGATAATCTACAACAAGATTTTACCAAAACTATACACAGACATTTTGGAGCTGTAAATCTAAAGCTTATGCCTAACAATCATTAGACCATTACCTCTCTCTTTAAATTTAAAGATCGGCTCTGCCCTTTGTTGCTGTCGAGTGTCCTTTATGAATACACTCGTCCCAGATGTAATGTGGGAAAATATATAAAATCTACCTGGCGTCTTCTCAGAGTCAGGGTTGATTCTCAATGGGGAAATAGTTATAGAACTAGGTATAAGCTATTTAACCTAAAATCTTTGTATATAAAGAATCACATTATTAAATGTAAAACTAACATCAAATACTTTTTCTTTTCTTCTTGCTTATTTATAACATCAGCCTGTGCTACATTCAACAACTGTTGAGCTAATTGTAACTCATCCTCAGATTTCATTAATGATTTCATTGCAATATATCTTATTTGTGCCTTTATCATATTACTAGACACATTACCACCACATGCTACTGCCAAAGCACTCTACTGTGCCTTACTCGGAGTGGATTCAGATAACTTTTGGATGAAAGGAGCTACTAAAAATTCCTGAATATCGAATAGAGCCATGCAAAAACAATTATATGGTCACTTCCCTAACACAATATATCCCTAACACCAGTATAAACCCTAAACCAGAATGATAATGTGAGCTGCTTTCCCGGGTCTGGGCACCAATTAAATCTGTGATGCACCCAAATATCTGGTCATTACACTTACCAATAAAAAATAGTTACCTCACAACAGCCAGACACTTGAACCTTCATCACTGATGAAATACAACAGATTACTTTAAAGACAATAGTGATCCATTAAAAGCTTATTAATCATGCAAGAAATCAGACTAGGTTCATTACAACAGGTGTGGGGTAATCATAGATGAGATTAAGTTAATTAAAGGGCATCACTCCAACAATAACTTTAAAAGTCTAAGTATTTCCTCGGATCTAACTCACTTCAATAAAAATTTGAAGGAAAACAGCATATTTACTACTCTATACCTCTACCTAAATAAATGGTCAATAAATGAAACACTATTATAAAATGTTTAATACAAAAAGATTTATTTTTAAATGCAAAGCATATAAGTAAAGTTCAAAATCTCAGGGAAATTTACTACGAATTGATAAACACAAAGTTTAGTAAATTCTTGACTTAATTATTAAACAAAATTAAATCAGAATTAATTTATCAAGAAAATTTATTAATGAAGAAGTTAAATCACTCAAGTAAATTCAAACTTTTATGCAATAATTAATATATGAAAAGAAATCTAAGTAATTGCAAATTAATTCACAAGCGTTAAGTTAAATCAAGTATGTAATATTAAAACATTAAGAAACCCCTAAGTTAATCAAACCAAATGTGAATGCAAAAAGTATGTAAACATAAAAATGTTGAACTATACCAAAAATGCAAACAATAAAAAAACAAGAATGAAGTACAGAACACACACAAGAAATTATAGTGTGAAAAAAATGACATATTAATTCCATACTATTTTCTAAGCTAACTTAAAACTTGTAATAACACATTGCCTAGTACTAGTCTTTCCTTTTTTCTGCAGTTTCCAAATTCATTACACTCTTTCATAGGAGCCATTACAAAAACTCATTTACACTGTTAAGATTCCATAAATATCCACTATGCTATCAAAAAATGAAATCAATCTAAAAGTTATGAGTGAGCATGTAAGTACAAAGTCTTTACATTAATGTAAAAAAACAGAATTTCAATCGGTCGTGAAGAGAGAGAGAAAACTTGAGAGCTTTAGCATCTCTTTACAGCACGGGTATAAGTCTAAGAATGAATCTCCCTTCTATGGGAACTACTGCTCAACAAGAAACCGTGACCTCAAAATGGATAGATGACTTCAAACCATTTTGGGACCATGACGCTGCTATAACCTTAACAATTCTGTTTCAAACGAGAAAGTGATAGAAAGTAGTGGTTGCATTTTAAATCATCTTTATTATTACACAGTTTCAGAAAATAAAATTCGTTTTGGGCCTGATACACTCATCACATCTCCCAATTAAATTACTTACAAGTCAGCAAATTGTCTTTTGGCAAATCGAGAGAGATAAGAGTTAATTTGGTAGTAATATCAAACAGTTCGACAACAAAAGAATCTCTAATTACTAAAATGAATTGAAGAATCTTTATAAGGATACTATGACATCATAGAAGGTTCTAGAAGGTCTTAGAAAACATTGCGCAATTGACATGTGGGTTTCTGGATATGAATGGTTCAAGAAAAAGTCATGTGCTTCTTATAGTTGGATGTTTAAATAAAAAAAAAATTTTATATCATGCGGGTTTTAGCAAACAAAGCTATTTTCTCTCTCTTTACACTACGTTCTTTCTTAACCTTAAATTATTCTTTGCTGAGCATATCACAGACACTTTACAACATTAAATAGTACAATTACTGAGGGGAAGTTATTCTTTGCAAAGGCATCAACATAAGATTCCTCCCCCCAGGAGATTAATTATACCGGGTTTGATTCCAGTGACTCACAATGGGATAAATAATCTCTGAAAACATCGTTCTTCCAAGAAATAGGTTCTAACTTTACACAATAGGTTGACTGTTAGTCCTACTTCCATTAGTTTCTTGAAAACTTTCCTCAGAATTTTCAATTACTCTTCCCATGTTGTAGAGTAAATGACTATGTCATCATGCTATACATCTACTCCTATGGATCCTAGTAGTTGATCCATCACTTGCTGGAATGTTGCAGGTGCATTCATCAGACCAAACAGCAGAACAGTTTACTGATATAGTCCAAAAGGAGCAATAAAAGCTGACAGCAACTTAACATTTTCATCAAAGGGAATTTGATAGTAACCTTTCAACAAGTTTGTCTTAGAAACAAACTTGGCTTTCACAATATTATCACATAACTGATCTATAAAAGGCAAGGGATAACTGTCAGCCACAATGATGGAATTCAGTTTCCTGTTGTCAGCACACATCCTAAATGAGCCATCTGGTTTCTTCACTAACACACATGGAGAACTGTAGTGACTTGAACTGATTTCTGCTAATCCATGCTGCAACAGATTTTCAACTTCATTCTTCAAAAGATCTCGATGATATGGTGATAAACGATAAGCTCTCTGCTAAAATGATTTTTCATCTTGGATCATGATCTTATGCTTGGTCAGATTAGTATGCCAAGGTGCATCTGCAAAAATTTCTGGGAAACTTCTAATCACTTCACTCAATTCACCACCTTGCTCAATACTTAGATGTTTTAGTTTATCCTCCAGATTTTCCAAAATGGAAGAATTATTCATCTTGCTTTCAGCTCCCAATTCATATCCATCATCGTCTTCTGTAGATAAAGATATCTGTGTTATTGACATAGTTTCAATTTTAGTTTCTGAGAAGTAAGGTTTCAAAAGGTTCACTTGTATCTTCCTTTGTCGTTTTCTTCTTTCTGGTGTTTCTATCATGTAACTTCTATCACTTATCTTCTCTATTATCTTGTCAGGACCTTGAAATTTGTAGGTAAGGAGAAATCTCTTGACTAGCAGAAACACTAACACTTGTTGACCAACACTAAAACTTCTTAGCTTAATCTTGCCATCATATCTTCTTTTCATCTTCTCTTGATTTAATTTCAAATTTGCTAAAGAGAATTTTCTAATCTCTTTCAACCTTTTCCTCAAGTTCTTCAAATATTTTCCTTGGATTTCCTCTTGATTTTCTTCCCAAAAATAATCTCATTAGGTGAACATCTTATGCTTTCTAAATAAGCATTCTTAACTGCAAATAACATTAAGGATAAACCAACATCCCATTATCTTCCTGACTCAGAACAATACTTTGTTAGCATACTTTTCTATGTCTGGTGGAACCTTTCCAAGGATCCTTGACTCTCCAGATGATAAGCAGTTTCACTCCTAACAAATTCATCACATCCTGATACAATTTTGAAGTAAATTTCGTTCTTCTATCACTTTGTATTATTTCTGGCATTCCAAACTACGAGAAAAACTCCACTAGTTTCTCAGCAACTATCTTGGCGGGTATGTTTCTAACAGGGATCGCCTCTGGATATCTTGTCACAGGAACAAATTAATGTTAACAGGTACTCATTTCACTTCTTCGTCTTTGGAAGCGGCCCAACCACATCTATAATCACCTTGCTAAAGGGTTCTCCTCTAACTTCTATAGGTTGTAAGGGGGCTTTCTGAATGGTTTCATTCAGTTTTCCAGCTATCTGGCAGGTGTGACACTCTCGACAGAACCTGCAAACATCTTTGTGAAGTCCAGGCCAGAAAAAATATTTCATGATCTTCTCCACAGTCTACCCTATTCCCATGTGTCCAGACTAGTGAGCCACTGCTACCACTTGCTTCTTCAGTGAATATGAAATCAAAATTTGATGATATTCGCCCCATTCTGCATCTTCTGGTATATCTGCAGGTCTATGCTTCCTCATCAGCAAACCTTCCTTCAGATAATAACAGGTAGGAATTTGTTGTATATCTTCTTGATCAAGAACTCTGAAAAACAAATCTGCTAACGATGTATCCTTCTTCTGCAAGTCCATTAGCTTCTCCCTTGTCACTTGTCCAACATCAAGGGTTGAACTCTCAATACCTGCTAACTCAGTTACTGTAGTTTCTCTACTATCTTCAGGAACACTCTGACTACTCGGAGTCTCTTCAGGAACAACAGGTTCTTCCTCTTCTTCTTCTTGGAAAATCTCTTCTTGGTTAACACTAGGGGGAACATCACTTTCCTGGAACAATTCTTCTAAGCTCAAAGATCCTTCACTTGATTCTTCTTCAGTGTGTAAATCCTCAGTCTCTTTACTTACAGGCATAGACCTCTTCATACTCATGGTAGGTACACAACTAGGAAACAGGTGGGGGTTATTCTTCTCTAAACCTACCATAGGACTAATCGTCAATGGTTGTCAGTCACTATAGGACAAGGAACAAATGGTAAACTACCAACTTCATTACCCAACAGAACTTGTACACCTTCCACAGCCATATAGTCCTTTTTCACAGCAAAATCAACATTCCAAGTCACAAATTCACATGACAGGTGTAAGTGGCATATAGGAGTTACATCTCCTTTTCCTATACCCTTCAAAAACTGAATCTCCCGTGAGATTCTTCTTCAACTGAGGCTGAGCACGATGAACCACCACACTATGGTTGCTCACTGTGTCACGTAATACCTTGACTGGTACCTGCATACTCTCTTCTTGAGTTGTCAGTGTACCCTCATAGATATATGGCTTAAAAGCCTCCAACCTGCTTAGCCACTCACTGCTTCAAGTTACAGTTCAACTGGTTGCTAAATACTCAGCTTGCTTAATTTTAGTCTTCTCTGTAGTCTGATTCTTCACCACACTGCTCTTAATAGTCTGTTTCACTTGGTCACCTTTCACTACTTGACCAACTGGCTTTGACTGCTGATGTGTCTGATAACACTCTCGACTGTAGTGTCCTGCTCTTCCACATCTGAAGCAGATAACATGAGTCTTCTGTAACTGTCTCAAAAAATTGCATGAGGATTTCACGTTAGATTGCTAAGGGGTATTACGTTGCGTTGTCTTGGTATTATCACTTGTAGGTTTCCCATTACTAAATTTGTTCCTGAAATCTGGATGAGGCTTAAAACCTGTGCTTTGTTGATTTTGGTACTTGACATTATAGTTCATTTTGCTACAGATTATATTATAGTCTTCACTCAGTGTAGTAGCCTTGTTAAGTTTCTTAACCTCTCTCTCTTTCAAATAGGCTCTTATATGTTCAAGAATTCCCCTAAAATATAATTCAAGAACAACTAATTCCTTCAACTCTTCCATTCTTTCAACTTTAGTAGCCTCCAACCGTCGTTTGAAACACGTTCTCATTTTGTAAGTATAATCCAAGAAAGTTACCTTTTCATCTTTTCTTAAAATTCTGAATCTTTCATTGTAATACTCTGGGGTCATCTGGTAAACTTATAGCACATTATGTCTGAGTACCTTGTAGTCTTTTCACTGATCAGCTGTTAAGCCTAATAAGCACTTCTCCCTTAACCAATTACGACACTTTGTAACAAAGTGATCAGAGAACTCATCTGGAGCTTCTTCAGTAAACTTAGGGATTAACTTCTGCACTCTTACTACATCAAATACAGGTTCTTAATTAGCTTGGGTAGGGTTAGACGGTGTTACAGGTAATGTGGATCTACCTCTTATCAATTCCATTTCCCGTTCACATCTTGCTGCTTCTCTCTCCTCTTTTATCTTTTCTCTTTCTTCTTCTGCAGTTTATCCTCTTCTCTTTCTCTTCTTTCCTTATCTTCTCTTTCTCTTTAAGCCTGTATTCTCTCAGTTTTAGCTTTTATTTTCAGGTTAACGAAACTTTCTTCTGCTTCAGTGCATCTGAGCTCTATCTTAATAGTTAGAGCTCAGATGCACTTTTCTCTTTCTTTTATATTTTCTTATTTATAGCATCAACAACTCTTGAACTAATTCTAACTCATCTCCATCAGTTAATTTACCAGATTCTATTAATGCTTTCATTGCAATATATCTTATTTGCGCCTTTACCATACTACTAGACACATTACTACCACATGCTACTGCTAAAGCACTCTACTGTGCCTTACTCAGAGTGGATTCAGATAAATCTTGGATGGGAGGAGCTGCTAAAAATTCCTGAACATTGAACAGAGCCACTTTCTCTAAGTTACTCAACTAACAATTCAATACAAAATTAGGAAAAACAACTATATGGTCATTCGCCTAACAAAAATATATCCCTAACACCACCAGTATAAATCATAAATAGGAGTGATAATGTAAGCTATATTCCCGGGTCTGGGTACGCTAATGAAGTGCCCAAATATCTGGTCATTACGCTTACCAATAAAAAAGTAGTTACCTCACAACAGCTAGACACCTGAACCTTCATCACAGATAAAATACGACTGATTACTCTAAAGGCAACCGTGATCCCTTAAAAACTTATTAATCATGCAAGAAATCAGACTAAGTTCATTAAAAAAGGTGTAAGATAATCATATATGAGAATAAATTAATCAAAGGGCATCACTCAAACAATAACTTTAAAAGTCTAAGTATTTCCCTGGTTCTAAATCACTTCAATAAAAATTGAAGGAAAACAGCACAATTACCATTCTATACTTCTACCTAAATATCACTGGTGGCGAATAAATGAAACAGATATAAAAAATGTAAATTCAAAAAGATTTTTTTTTATTAAAAAATTATCATTGAAATTTACAATCTCAGGGAAATTTGCTACTACTTTAAAATACAAAGTTTAATCAATTCTTGAATTAATTATTAGACAAAATTAAATCAGAATTAATTTATTAAGGAAATTAATCAATCAAGAAGTTAAATCACTCAAGTAAAATGCGAAATGGTAATGCAATAATTCATATTTGAAAAAAATCTAAGTAAATGCAAAGTAATTCACAAGTGTTAAAGTAAATCAAGTATGCAAAATCAAATCATTAAGAAACACCCACGTTAATTAAGCAAAATGTGAATGCAAAAAATATGTAAGGCCTAGGGTTATAATTAATTATATATTGCCACTATGTTCGCTGTGACCTATTGGAATGTGAAGAAGCAACGACCCGAGAAAAGCTGATCAATGGTTTCTGTGGGTGGTGTGATATGAAAACTGCATAGAAAGACAAGTCAATGTACCACAGTTCATGGGTCTTTTAAAGTGCCTTTGGGAAACTAGTTGCAGCCAGTAATGTGAGGCGTTGTTGAAATGGGCATTCGTATGTGCGTGTGCGCCTCTTCCTTTTCTAATGTATCATACGCAATCTATGGGGGGATTTGGCATAGAGGCGTCTTTGGAAGAAAGACAAGATGTCGAGGGTGCTCTCCGAAAGTGTATTTGCAATATAGTGTGTGAAATAGTCCGGCTGCTTGGGTGAGTCTTATAATATTTTAGCCAAAGAGCGGCTTGTTGTCTGTTTAACATTTCATTAGAATATCCAATCTTTTCCAATCTTTAATCTCTGTTGTTAAACTTATGTGTGTACTTACGAGGTATTTCTCGTGTCTTTGAAACAGACAGTTCTGGCAAGGAACTATGGGGGGACCGAGGAAGTCCCGATGGGAGAAGAGACATTTGGTGTGACTAAATACTTTTTAGACATTTTGATAGTGGGGTAACTTGAGTTAAGTTAGTCTGTGAGACCTAATTGTTTTACTGTCTTTTGTTACCAAATAAATGTATTTTTTATAATGCAACTACTCTCATTTTGATTACCCGTTAGAGTGGAGAGAAAGAGGTGAAGAGAGAGAGAGAGAGAAATGGAGAGAAGAGAGAGAGAGAGAGAGAGAGAGAGAGGTATCGCTTGGAGAGAGAGAGAGAGAAAGAGAAGGTCGTGAGCCGCTGGTTGCCTAGAGAAAGAGAGAGATTATGTGTTGGTAATGTGGTATGCCTGACGCTCGGAGTTACACGTTTACCTAATGAATAAGGAGGATCATATCCTCATTGCAAATATGTAAACATAAAAATGTTGAACAATACCAAAAATGCAAAACTAAAAAAAAAAAAAAAAAATGAATGAAATACAGAACACATGCAAAAATTGAAATGTGAAAAAAATTTAATAATTTATTCCCCACTATTTTTTAAGAGAACTTTAATAATAATAATAATAATGATAACCTCCATGAAAGCCTACAACACCAAGAAATTAAGGGAGAAAACAAGTGAGGTCAATGAAATAATAGGCATAATATACACCACCAGTATCACAGAAACAAATAACTTGGTATATGCAGGAGCAAGATTAGTAGCAGAACTGATGGGGATTCGAACACCAACACCATCAGCGCAACCAACCCAACAGAAACCAAAACAGCAACCTCCTTGGAAAAGGCGAAAAATGAAAAGCAAATCATGGTGATGAGAATCTGACTTGAGTAAACTGAAAGAGATGGCAGAAAAAAGGCTAAGAAGCAAGAAAACAAGGGAGGAACTCAACGAGAAATACAAAGTACAAGAGAGGGGACTAAACAACACAATAGAAGATGTAAAACAGAGGCTTAAGGCCAAAGCACACAAGATCCAACGGTACATGAACAGGAATAAGGGATACCAACAGAACAAACTATTCGGAACCAACCAGAAAAGACTATACAGCCAACTAAGAGGGGAAGACAACCACCCAGAAATTCCTGAAGCCGAACCAAGTAAGAGACTCTGGGAAAACATATGGAGCAATCCGGTATCACACAACAACATGCAACATGGCTCCAGGAAGTCAAGGAAGAAGAAACAGGGAGAATAAAACAAAGATTCACAGAGATCACGACAGACACAGTCAGACACCAACTAAAGAAAATGCCAAACTGGAAAGCCCCCAGGTTCCCGATGAAGTCCATGGGATACTGGCTCAAAAACTTCAAGGCCCTACACCCACGAATAGCAGAACAACTCCACCATTGTATCTCAAATCACCATGCACCCAAATGGATGACCACAGGAAGAACATCCTTTGTACAAAAAGACAAGAGTAAGGGAAATGTAGCCAGTAATTACAGGCCTATCACCTGCCTACCAATAGTGTGGAAGTTACTAACAGGTATCATCAGTGAAAGGCTATACAACTACCTAGAGGAGACAAACACCATCCCCCACCAACAGAAAGGCTGCGGAAGGAAGTGTAGGGGCACAATAGACCAGCTCCTGATAGACAAAATGGTAATGAAGAACAGTAGGAGAAGGAAAACCAACCTAAGCATGGCATGGATAGACTATAAGAAAGCCTTCGACATGATACCACACACATGGCTAATAGAATGCCTAAAAATATATGGGGCAGAGGAAAACACCATCAGCTTCCTCAAAAATACAATGCGCAACTGGAATACAATACTTACAAGGTCTGGAATAAGACTAGCAGAGGTTAATATCAGGAGAGGGATCTTCCAGGGCGACTCACTGTCCCCACTACTCTTCGTAGTAGCCATGATTCCCATGACAAAAGGCAATACATCCCTTACTCTTGTCTTTTTGTACTAAGGATATTCTTCCTATGGTCATCCATTTGGGTGCATGGTGATTTGAGATACAATGCTGGAGTTGTTCTGCTATTCGTGGGTGTAGGGCGTTGAAGTTTTACTTCTGACTGCGAGCAAAGCAGGAGTGCAATTGAGCCTAATTAGACATACAAAATAAGGTGTCGGCTGTAGACCAAACAAAACTTAAGGGAATAAATCGTAAGGAAACTCCATGGGTTAAGCTTACAGGGGATTTATTTACACCTTAACGTTAATCTACTACGTCAAGGGACCAGCAAGGACACTAATGACCCACACATGAGGCAAAGTACCGGAACAATTGCTTGGAGCAATGAACAAGCATTCAGGGACACGTGTTGATTCACAACGCACATCTACAGGGCCCAGAGTCTAAGGATAAGGAAAAATCCACGTCACAGCAAGAATTTGCAGAATACCTGCAACATGGACGTCTTATAAACACATGTGCGATACGAAGGGGTCGGATATGAGCTTACCATAAATCTTAAGATTCCTCAGAGGGAAAGGAGAGAATAAATTACTGCTCAAACATTACTATACTGAGAAGGGGAGAATATGAACACAGCCATATTCTTAGACACCACAGTTCTTGAAGCAAGGAAATTTCTAAGGGATTGATGAATCACTATAGAGTATTGCAC
>NC_061091.1:36650079-36662579 GCF_015104395.2 Macrobrachium nipponense
TGAGGCATTATATCGAAAGCTCATCACCGTGATCTTACCTTTTGATGTTTCCTTCAGTGATTGACTCACTAAGTGTTTGGGTTGTGTGACGGTCTCCCGCCTGACGTCATGCGCACAACGGGACGTTGTTTTTTTTTCGATTTTAGGTGAACAGACATGGAATTCTTTGGATACTATATTAGACGGGTAAAAGGTTAATCAGTTAAGTATATTTTTGTTAACCTTATATATAGGTGAGCAAAAACTGACATTCATTAGTTGCCGTCAGCCACATCACCCACTTTCACTACGAATGTACGACCATTATGCAATAAAACTGGATACAATAGTATTTAATTTAATATACAACGAATGGATCAGAGTATCTTGTGGTTACTTTTTCATCGAGGGGTCTTAGGTCTTTTAATACTTCAGTCAGGGTGCATATTTCCAGAAATGCTTTGTATGTCGATCTTGTGAACAGATATTATGCCTGCTGATAAGTTGCAATGCTCGATAGCAAATACTAGTTTGTAAATCATAACTTCTTAAGTACTACTAAAAAAATTTTATACTTATCCCAGTTAACACAGAACGTATTTGCAACGTTGCAAACAGGTTGTAAGTAGGTTTGGTGGATGTTTGACATTCAGGGAACTTTACAAGCAAATTGCAGCCATACGCTTAGTTCCTTAGTATGTTCATTGTATATAATAGATTGTAATAAATTTTTGCAGAATCGCCGATGCAAAACTGAGGACAATTGAAACAATAAATCTTAGCCTATATGTTTTCCTCCGTTTTGCATTAGTATTGGCATTTCTGCAAAATTTATTACAATTTACTATGTGTAATGAACATACTAAGAAACTAAGAATATGGCTGCAACGTTGCAGTAACATTTCCTAAATGTCAAACATCCACCAGCCGCATTTAACACTCACTGTAATGATGGCGATCCTTCTTTTTAAAATAATGGCAGTACCCTTCGCGACCCTAGAAGAACCAGGTTTGGTTTTCATCTCATCAATAACCACTTGAAGTTGAGGTTTCTATGATCGAGTGTGTGTGTGTGTGTGTGGGTGTGTTTGTAAATGTAACAAAGTGCCTAGTTGCAGATCTGCTGAAGGGGAAATTTGAAAATAGGAAAGAATTTATTAAATTTTTGTGACATTAAAAGATAAAAAATGAAATTTAACAAGAGCAAACAAAGGAGGAATAAAACGAGCAAGGGAGCTGTTTCAAAGACAAATCACGCCTACTACTACTACTAAGTTCAAATTGCACTGTCCGATGCCGTTTGAGACACGTAAGCCGACGCCATAAGAGAAACGAGTATAGCTCCCTACTTTTTCATTTGCAATCCTGCATTCTTCACTTGTAAAAGGTATGTACTTGTCTTAGTTTATAACATAACACTTAGCAGTGTTCTTTCGTATTTTTGTCTTGATGTAACAGCAAATTAGCAAGAATTGTTGGTTAAGGTAATGTTACATATCTAATTTACACGCGTTGATCTTCCATGTGGTTGCAAATGTGCCACCAATCATAGGCTAAGATGTATGATATCTTTCTATTAGTTTTTGAAAATGCCAATTCTTGAGTTAAATGTCACCTGTCATGTATGTAAAACCAGGCTAACTGTAGCCTACACTTACAGTCAAATTAGGTATGAGTACAATATAACCTAGGCAAGGGACTGCATACTGTTTGGTACACACACACACGCACTATATATATATACATATATATATATATATATATATATATATATATATATATATATATATATATATATATATGCTTAAAAGATCACAGTAGATGCACGTGACTTCATTAAATAAGCGAATACCACAGGAAAATGATAGGCAGAAATCCAAGCACTTTCGTCTTTACTAAGACATTGTCAAGGAACGAATGAAATACAGTCGGAAAAAAAGTTATCAGGTAAACAACAAGATCAAGAATACCAGATGGTTAATTGTCAAAAGGGTAGAAATTAAAGAGATAATCCAGGATTATCGGATATCACACGGTCACAAACATAAACATAGATTTAACCCTAACAGAAACTACAACGTGTCATTGTCTAAAACATGTAAAAACTGAATATATTTATTTTGTGGCTTATATTTATCTACAACTTTTTTCATTATGAAGGCATCAAGTTTAAATAAACCAAGACTTAATTTTAGAACATTTCCATTATTTGACTTGATGAAACAAGATTCAGTAATATTCATTTTAACTGTGTCATTACATGGGATTAAGGGTCTTGCCTGACTCCAGTTAACAGGATGATCTAAATCTCTCATATGTACGAATAATGCATTCGATATTTGCCCAGTTCTCACAGAATATTGGTGCTGTTTGAGACGTTGTGAAAGAGATTTGCCACTTTGTACGTAATAGACTTTATCACATTTTTTGCAAGGAATTTCATATATGCAGCCTGGAAGATCTTTAGGAGAATTTGTTATTACTAAACTCTTGACATTAATATTACTGAAAACAACGTTTATGTTGAAAAGCTTTAAAATTTTAGGAATTTCTAAAAACCTTTCATCATAGGGTAATTTTAGAATGTTATGCTTACTAAATTCAAGTTTGCCATTAGTAAATAAAATGTTTTTCTAGCTCTTTTCCATGCCACATCTACAAAAGTCCTTGAGTATTTAAATTTCAATGCAATATCATAAATGGTTTTAATCTCAGCGTCAAAAACTGCGGGCTACAGACACGTAAAACCCATAGGAACATCCCAGAAAAAACAGAATTTAACATTTTGATGGTGATTGGAGTAGCAATGAACAAAAGGGGCAATGTTTGATTTCCGAAAGACTGAAAAGGTGAATTTTCTATCATTTCTATGGACAGTTACATCAAGAAAATTCAAATTACAATTTCTTTCTTCCTCTACAGTAAATTTTATAGAAGGGACAATAAATTATTGGAGATTATTAAGGAATTCCTGGAGATTTTCGTGAACTGGCCAATACAGAAATCATTCATCCACATACCAATAAACCATAGAAACTTTTTAGGGCAAAATTCTTGGTAAGAGTTTTGTCTCAAAAAACAAAAAATTCCATGTAAGTATTGATAAGGACAGGGAGATAAGGAAATTACCCATAGCCTGCAACCTTTTGTACAAAAAATTCCCCATTTAAACAAAATTTATTTCTTCCTCTACAGTAAATTATATAGAATGCGACTAATTATGAGATTATTAAGGAATTCCTGGAGATTTTCGTGAACTGCGCCAAATACAGAAAATATCATCCACATACCTAAACCATATAACTTTTTAGGGCAAAATTCTTGGTAAGAGTTTTGTCTAAAAAAATTCCATGTAAGTATTGATAAGGACAGGAGATAAGGAATTACCCATAGCCATGCCAACCTTTTGTATAAAAAATTCCCCATTTAAACAAAATTTACTATCTTTGATACATAACCTTATGAGTCTAATGAGGTTTGCTACAGTTAAGTGGGATATCATGACGTTCTAATTCATCTTCCAAAAGTCAAGTAATCATCTACAGGTACTTTTGTAAATAAAGAGACATCAAAAACTAAATCCATATAATTTAAGATCAAAATTCATATTAAAACTATTCCAAGTTTGTTTAATAAAAATCAACATTATTTTTTACATTCGTGTTAGAAATGTTTCCTTAACAATGTCTTAGTCAAGACAAAAGCACTTGGATTTCTGCCAATAATTTCCTGTGGTATTTGATTATATATATACATATATATATAATATATTATATATATATATAATATATATATATATATATATATATATATATATATATATATGTATATATATATACACCACGTATATACACACACACACACACACATATATATATATATATATATATATATATATATATATATATATATATATATATATATATATATATATATATATATATATATATATATATATATATATATATATATATATATCTATATATAATTATAATATATTAATATCAGTAAAATATTGAAATGTTTTGGAAACATTTTCCTGATGTCCTTTTTTTTATATAATTTTTCAGTCAAAAAAACCACTGACGTGATCTGGTTGCAGTAGACCTGTCGGATAAGGAAGTAGACCTATCAGATAATGAATTTTGAATATTGATTATGTATAAGAATAAATGAACTCAAATCCCATGTTTTTTTATCCAATATTTTATAATCTTGCGACTTTACATGAATGTGGCACGAATATCTCGTGAACGCTGCACTTTTACCATGTTGCATGAACATTATACTTGCAATGTTGTGACAACGTTCCTGGGAGTCGACAAATTGACGTTACTGCAACGTACAAATCAACTTCTCTGCAACGTAAATGCAACGTGACTGCAACGTTCCAGTAACGTCTATTTGTTAGCTTGGCATTTCGAATGTTTTCTTTACCGTAGATTTACACTCGGTGCCTTTATCGTCAGAGCATGAACTTTCACAATCACTCTCTTAAGGATATCAGTACGTGTATGGAGATTTTGCAGTGCATAAAAGAACTTCCTGCTCCCCCAAATCCTTCCCAAGGTGCAGTTTACGGTGCCACATCTGTTGGGTGTTGCATTAGTTACTTGTTTAACTACGTCTTGGAATCCATTGTTGTGTGATTCGTGTTGACTCGGTGGCCGGTTGGGAGAACGGATTTTTGTGCTCGATATCACTTTTGCCATTGTTCTCTGCAGAAAGTTCCAGCTAGTAACATTATATTCATGGGATCTTAGTATGAATAGAGAACCTGTCGCTTTGCGCAAATCTAACCTAATAGTATTTGAAGATTATTGATATATAATGTTATTCCCTGTAAATAACCATTATGAATGTGTATTGCAAAACTTGTAAAGTTCACGTACAGGAGTTATAAATTGGTTTTCATTTTCGGAGTTCATAGTTCTTAATGAATGTCGTAACTCATTTCATCGCATGAAAGGTCTCCCTTCTCCGACGTACGTGATCGTGAGCCTAGAAAACACTCGCATACTGGTTCCCCGGTGACTTTTTTCAGAGAAGTATTGAAAATAGGACTCATTATCTACCAACATGAAGGTATGAAAAAAATCAAATTCCCTGTCTCGCAAAGTAAGCAAAATTGTTAAAAACAGGATTCTCGTCCGTATCGGAACTTGATCAAAACTTTTCCTTTGTCTGTAATCTACCCCTCCACCAAACCTTACCTAAATCCTTTCCAACTTTTAAGATATCAGCGACCCACAGATGTTCAGGCGCAAACGAATACATAATGAAGGTGGGTGGGAAAAAAGGAAAGAGCGGGATAAGGGGAACAAATCCAATTATAATTAGAACCTTCAGAAAAGTGAGGTCTTTTTATGAAGTCACCGACTCTTCCTAACTTCATCCTGAAAATGGGAATGATTTTATTCTAGAATGGAAGTTTGAAAAACGAAGTCAAATTTTTCCAACGACCCTTATGTTAAGGCCTTCCTAGGCCTTTGGCTAATCGTTCGACTTCGTAATAAAAAATTATATTTCATTTAGGGCTACGAAATTAACTTATAGCTATTAGAAAGGACATGGTCAAACTCGGTTCGCTGATTTGTTCAGGAACTAACCTATTGTTCTGTTAGTAATGACATTATTTCTTATCTTCTCGACTTTTGCTGAGGATTTCTCATTAGAGTATTCTTCCAGAAAAGCATATAGTCATAACAAAGTATTAATCAAAAGCTAAATTTTGTGTTGTATGGGATAATACAAATTCGATTATTGTGGTGATTCAAACTGAGGTCGATACAAGATGTGCTATTTCACTTCAGTAGATAAAATATAGAAAATTCATTATGTTTATCTCAATATACAAATCATGCCGAAACAGGTATGAATTACGTGTTCTGCCTAGTACACTGACACTCAACGCCACCCGCAAACATCTTCATATTTCATATTCATTAAAGAAAATGGAAGAATAACTGTGAATAAATAATTTATCAATGTACTTGAATAACACATAAAGGTAATAAACGAAGTTTTCTGGATTGGATAAAGTCATATAATTTGTCATTCAGTTTTTTCCTTTGCAACAATATCTGGTTCGGTAAATTTACTTTGATATCAACATATAATATATTTAACAAAAAGATGGAAAGGCACGGTTTCTTATACAGCCTAGACTTTAATTTTAATACACTTAGGTAGAATGAAATTTAAAATATCTGTTTATGCTAAGAAAGAATGATTGTATTGATCTCGGTTTCATGCATATTTGGAGGTATTATTTGCTGTGAAAAGTATATTATTCTCTACATTCATGCTAATTGAGTTAATGTTTGTAAGCAATTACAAGTCGGAACTGTTTATACGAGAATTTTAGTATTAGTTGTGTGATTCTCTGGTCATTGAATAACTAAACACATTTCAGTTTTCATTCAGTAGTTGAATTATTCATTCGAGTCTCCAAAACAACGAATAAGCTTTGTAAACGTTTAATCTAATTTGCCTGTGTCTATTTCATGATTAGAATTTCATAGATAGATCAAATGGTAGTTTTTACCATTTGATACATAAAACTTGTATTCTGGTAAATGCCATGAATATTTCATAAATTTTCAACGTGAAAGTGAGAGAACGAGTTTTATTACAGCATCTGTCTAGCTACCCTTTTTCAAGACTCAGCAGTATCATTTCTGTTTGAAATTACCGGCTAACGATTGCGTTCTGAGGCCTATTGATCTTTGTTCTCCCAACACAACCTCTTCCCCACAACTCTCTCTCTCTCTCTCATAAACGAGCATACACATTATTTGACTATAAAAGAAACCCTTTATTGCAAAACTCATGAAGTCAAATGGTGATTAACTCCCAGATAAGCAATATTTCTCTTGTTGACTCAATAGTTTCTCCTTGGCTTGCCCCAAATGACTCTACTGCTCACTGTCCAAAGATAAAAAGACTTCTTTTGGTTATTGTGTCTTGGCTATTGTGTCTAACTGTAATATGACAGTGAGAAACTTTTTTTTTATTTTTTTTTTTTTCAACTGGTTGGTTCACCTTTAAGCGTCTTTCAAAGTCAGCCTTGGGAACTATGAAGTATATACCTAAGTTGCTTCATCCTTTTTAGTTTTCTTTAAAAGAAAACTATTGAGATGGCTTTGTCTGTCCATCTGCAATTTTTCTGTCCGCCCTCAGATCTTAAAAACTATTATGGCTAGAGGGCTGCAAATTGGTATGTTGAACATCCACTCTCCAATCTATGGTTGTTGACCAAATTTGACTCACACACCAAAGCTTAATCTCTCTCCCTCTCACTTTCTTTCTCTTTCTCTCTCTCTCGTTATTTTCACTGTACTCTGATTATTCTCTCTTTTCTGTTTTTACTCTACCCTATCTAATATTATTTCTCATAGCTATCATGACAAGAAAACTCGATTGCGCCAAAGGTACTTCAGCGTATTATGTACTTTTTTTTTAATCTTATTTTTATTTAGCTCAAGTTGACGGTTGTTTGTCATAGATTGGTGAGAGAAATCTAATTTTTCAGCTGCTGGAGAACTTTTAATGTTACTCCAATTGGTCATTGTAATTAGGATAGATTTAATCGCAGTTTCTAATCGAATTCAATATTTTGGGTTTTTCCTATAATGATGTAGAACAGGGAGTCGTTTGCCTAATCCTGATCAATCAAATATGAGAAACCATAGTAAAACTTGTAAAACACACAGATCCCAATGTCGTTAGCATTATAGGTAAAACCCAAATATTTACTAATTAACTACTCTTGAATCTATTATGATTCAATTAACGGCTCGCACTCTTAATCAACAAACACCCTCTACCCAGCTATTTATTGCCTAATCCACTTGTAGTTTACATGACATCCCCTCTCCCTTCCTGTTTCTGTTTCTTCTACCTGGTGTCTGTCAGTCCTTTTCGCACTGCTGATGTAGCTGAGTGTCCTGTGTGTTGCGTTGGTCCTTTGCCTTATTTCAATATTATGTTTTTAATTCAAATATTCTAAAGTTTTGGTTTTAATTCAAATTTCAAACCTTTTCGTATGTTTTTTCTGTTCTTTCTGTACTTTTAATTTCTTTATATTGCTAGTAAAAGTATATGTATACCCTCCGATGCTATACTCGTTTACTGTTATAAATTGTTTGGGATTTCAGCCTGGAAGATGAATCGAGAGATGAGAAACATCGGCATCAGAATAAATAGGATATAAAAAAGAGCACCTATCCTTTATTCAGAATTACATATATATATATATATATATATATATATATATATATATATATAAATATATATGTGTGTGTGTGTGTGTGTGTATATATATATATATATATATATATATATATATATATATATATATATATATATATATATATGTATATATATATATATACACAAGCTGACAAACCCTAAGCTGCCCGGGAAAACTTCGCGTGACAACTCAAACTCTCTCTCTCTCTCTCTCTCTCTCTCTCTCTTTCCTGTGAAGATAATTACTTCAGTTTCATTGCCCAGTGATTTTTATATTTTATATTTCACCACTTCTTACTCCCATTCCTATTAGGGATGAACTTGGATTGAAATGCATCAGGAATGTTTCTGTTCATCCCAGTTACCTCAAAAACAATGGACTAGTCACTAACATCCATAATTTTTTTACATTTTATTTTTCACCCTTTCTCGCCCCCTGTCCCTTCACATCGGGGCTGAACTTGGATTTAACTGCACCAGGAATGTCACTATTCATCTCAGCGACCTCAGAAGTTATGGCATAGACACTAATATCTATAGTTGTTGGTTATTCTTAAATGTCACTACCCTCCCACTCCCTCATCCTATTAGGGTCACTATTCATCTCAGCAACCTTGAAAACATTAAATTAGGCAATAATATACAGCATTTTTTGTTATTTTACATGTCATCCCCTTCTACACCTCCCATTGTTATTGGGGCTGAACTTAGACTTTAAGGCCATTTGGAGGGCAACTATTCATCTCAACAGCCCCCAGAAACTATGGATTAGACACTAATTCTGTCCTTTTCCTTTTTGTTTAATTTTACATACCACCTAATTCCCGCCCCCCACCCCCTTCTCACTGCCTTTCCGATCGGGGCTGAACTTGGACTTAAAGGCCATTGGGAGCATCACTATTCATCTCAACAACCTAAAAAACTATGGATTAGACACTAATATCTGTCTTTTCCAGTTTCTTTCACATGTCGCCCCCTTTCTACTGCTTCTCGACCAACGAACCCTCTTCTTCCTGTCAGGGCTGAACAAGGAATATAAGGTCATTAGGAGCATCCTTATTCATCTCATCAACCTAAAAAATTATGAATTAGCCACTAATATTTGTTGCTTTCTGTTATTTTCACATGTCACCCCTTTCTCACCCTTTTTCACCCCTCTTCCTATTGGGGCTGAACTTGGAAATAAATGGCATTGGGAGAGTTACCATTCATCTCAGTAACCTGAAAAGCTGTGGATTAGACACTAATATCTGTTGTTTTCAGCTATTTTTACTTTTCACCCATATCCCGCCTCCTCCCCACACCACATCCCCCACCCCCCCCACTTTGATGCCAGTGATGTCTTAACCATCCCCCATCCGCCGCCCCGTATTCTTTTGCAGTTGGGAAGTCATATGTATTCGAAGTTTGGTTGAATTGCTCAATGAATTTGAAAATGTATGTGGCACATGCATACATTTACATTCATACATTCATTCATATATATATATATATATAATATATATATATATATATATATAATATATATATATGTATATATGTGTGTGTGTGTATGCGTGTTTACTTCTATACGTTTGAACAGCCTTTTATCAGGTAAACTGCTGATTGCATTAATAGCCTTTAAAGTTTTAAAAGGGTGCCTGATGACTTGTAACAGCAACAGTAGCAGCAGAATAAAACAATGATAAAAACAGTTTTCAGAGTTAACCTTTGGGCTGATGAAGATAAAACTGGACTGTTGATATAATTCTAGTTCCAATCTGATATTAACAGCAATAATATTTTGTTACAACTTCAGATTATTCCCATCATATAGGTTCTGTACGGTAAGGAAAAGGACTTCTTTCTCTGTTCTTATTAAAATTACACTCTAATTTAGGATTTTTGATTATGTTTGGAGAATAATGACGCACTCTTCTTGGGTTTACCAAAGCTTCCTGGTTTACCCAGTTTGCTCTCATTATATAGTCAGAGATAAAATAGAAAGAATAAACCTGCTTACAGATAGTACACACACATACACACACATATATATATAACGTATATATATATATATATATATATATATATATATATATATATATACATATATATAATATTCAAAGGCAGGAATGACTCGCGCCTCCACTAACCCATGAGATATCTATGACTAACTCTGTCCTGCCATAACTGTTTTTTTGCCGCCTTGCTCCTTCAGGACCAGGAATTCAGGTACCGCCAATGAGTCAGCCGAGAGAAGCCAGGGTAACTGCAGGCCGCCATCTTGAACTCAAAAACTCATGCTTGCTACGTGCGGCATGGTTCACCATGCTGACTATCTAGCGGGACGTCCTCGAACTAGCCCAGAGGTCATAAAAGGGCTCGACAGTGGACGGACGCTCTAGGAGCAAGAGGCCTCGCTGGTATAAGGCCAGCTAAATCTAAAACAACGAAGGACGATCTTAGACCTACCTGCCCCGCCAGAGGAGCAACACGTAACTCAGACAAATGATCCACCCCCACCCCACCCCACCACTCCCCTTCCCCCCTTCTCTCTGCCTTCACGGCCTGCCATGCTGTAGTGTAACTTTGCTGTGACTCCTGCAAATTTCTCATTAGCGCCCTCGGAAGCTTGGATTCAGTGTCGACTGCAGGTACTGTTAGAGCACATATTGAGCAATCAGGCTTTGTCTATTTCTCAGACTGATTTATGTTTCATTGTTCCTGTGCTGATTTTCCTGTCTATCGCCTCAGTGAACCCCCAGCATCGCTCTCTCCCCTTGTTATGCCTTAGCTAATTTGCCATTGTTATTCGGGATGCTGTGAGCCCCTTTGTGTTTGAATTACTGTTCCTTTTGTGCTAAGGTAACCCATTGTGATTCGCGCGTTCGCTAATGTAATTTATTTGGGAAGTAACGTACGTATTGGTAATTGTGTATCAATTTCCTCATCAGTGAAATAACGTAGCTCTCCCTTTGAGTGATTCAGTAATGCCATTGGTCTTGAGTGATCTATAACGTAAGAGTCATAATAAGTAGGTCAGGAGATTTGCAGTTTAGCTTCACCACACCCGATCAGCAACCATGTAGATTGCACACGTGCTTACAGAACCACCGCTCGTTCCAGATATTCCACCGGGATCCTCCGTGGGTGCTTGATTCCCTCTCTCTGTTCTATAGAAACCATTGTTTCTCCGTGCTCCAGTCTTATTCACGTGCCCGGTCAAGCCAGGCCACGTGTTAGTTGATCCACGATAAACCTTGTTAATCACACATTAATTATCGGACGTTAAGAGTCTCTGTTACCCTTCAGGTGTTATTGAAGTTATTCACGTAATGTGCTAAGTAAATATACTTCATTTTAAACTAAACCCTTAAAGTTTACATCAATTTTCCTTTACTCAGATATCGGCCTTCAGACGTAGAGTTTTCCTTAAGATTCCAGTTCTTCAATGCCTTTTTATGAGTTCCAGTAAGTAATTGCATTGTTGTTCGTAGACAGAGAACTAGAATCTTATATATATATATATATATATATATATATATATATATATATATATATATATATATATATATATATGTGGAACAAGCGGTGGTTCTATAAACACTGGTGCAATCCACATGTTGTGTGTATTTGTGTTTGTGTGTGTGTGCGTGTGTGAGTGTGTAAGATGGCACCAAAACCGAAAGTGACCATAGTGGAAACTTCAAGGATATTTTTTAATTGCATCCACGATAACCCAGTCAATTTATGCGGAAATTAGTAATCGGGTTAGCATATGGATTCATCATTTGGAAAATGACTCGGTGATTTAAATGGAACCACCATAGCTCTTCACTGACCTCAAATTCATGCACGTGACAGAGAGTAAAAAAAAATTTAGCAACATTTCATGTTTATTCAAGAATGGTCAAGTAGAAAAGGAGAAGGATGGTGAATAGTGAAAGCCCTCTGATTCAAAATGTGAGACTTTTACTTGGTTCGCCTGACAGATGTGCCCTTAAATGATGGCTCAAATTGGAACAAGAGAGACTGAATTGAGCCAAGCTCTAGAAAGAGATATAGTAGAAAAGATGAGTAGTACTGGGCGGAAAGCATTGCAGCTTATGCACCACTCTTCGAATAAGCAATAGGATGCAGTCGTTGTATAAAGTGCAACTGCATCATGCTATTTCAGTTCAAATGTTGGTATACATTCATCAGAACAGTTGTATTTGAAAGTTATCGAAATGTTTTCATTTTGCTTTTTGTCAAAAAGTCAACAGCAATAGAACAAAAATATCTTTTGT
>NC_061091.1:36667579-36717579 GCF_015104395.2 Macrobrachium nipponense
TAAGTAAATGCGTTAACATTTAAGACATTTAGCCTCTTTGTACTTTGGAATACCCTGTGTCAATTTGTGGCTCCAGTTTTTTTTATCTCTTTTTTTAAAAAGTATAAAATATTGTAAAAAAAATACTAAATAACCTCTAGGCTCGAACCTTAATATGATGTTTAAAAAACATAATGTCATATTTATGGTGATAGGTTTTGATTTTAACCCTTACAAAGCATAATGAAATACTGCACCTGTTCGACATACAAAAACCTTCAGTTTAACCGCAAATGTAATAGAAACTCTAGCCATTACAGAATTTTTCAACACATACTTGAAACCTAAGCCACAAGCAAACTGTACTCAAGACATTGGAGTTCCATTAACTCAGAACCGCTTGCCAGTTACAATATTGGAATGCTTTATTCTGTTTTCTGTGGAAACATGATCTAGCGAAGCTTCTTTCACATAACACAAATATTTCTCATTTAACCTTCATAGACTGCAAAATTAAGGTTTCATCAGTTCAGTTCTAAATTCATTTCACCAGACGGAATCTGGAACTGTTATTCCGTTGAAATGTGAAATAGCTCCTTATCGTAGTTGAAGGATAACCCTACATATTTCTCACCAACGATTTTATTCCCTAACACGAGACAGAGTACTCCTCCGCCTTCTCAGTCTCTTCCATCCCTTAGCTTACTAATTAAAACTTCAACTAACTATAATCTTAAATTTTGGGCGTACAGAGGTAGGCAACCTTATAAGCATCAAAAGCAACCTCTTGTTTGTTTTTCAAAACGCGAGCAACAACCATTCTTTTTTTCGTAATAATTTTCAAATGCTAGATTAATGTAGATTATATTACCATTATATTATGTTTAAATCTTTTAAGTATCGAACACTAAAATCTTAAGATTAATATGAATTTTGATATCAGATGTCAAAGTTTGTGTTGACGAAAGCTGCAAATGTAAAGGAGGAACATATTTATTGTATTAATAACTTTGGTTTATTTATTTTACTCTTGGAAGAAATAACAATGAATGAAAGGGAGGAGAAATGACATTAATATGGAGAGTTAGTGGTTATTTCTGTGAGAATATCCAGTTTCAAGACATTCACTGAACACCATAAACAGAGGAAAAGGTGTCTTTTCAGTACTTTCATGTAAAGTCACTTGATTCATTTCAAATTACGCTCCAAGTGAGGCTTTGGTCATGCTTAAAACGTCTATCTCGTAAGGTTTCTAACAACAGTGATATCTTAGAAAAGGGAACCATTCTTAACAGTCTCGTACATAAGTTAAGTACGAAGGATGAACGATTAAGAAAAACTGCAGACATACAATATTGAACTAAACTGAGTTGTATTTATCAAGGTATGACTTCATCTGTTTCATTTTCAATTTGTTCTTTACTTTATTTTGTTAAAATCTTAAGTCTCTTGTGATTCACCTGTTCTGCACAATTTTTTCAAATGAAGTCTTACATAAAAATAACAGAAAATAGGTATTTCCCATTTATTTACCTACGGGTGAAGTTTCTGCCTACAAGAATGGTTATCATTTTTTATAACGATATATTTGAAATTGATTGAAGTGTCTTCATTAATTTTAGGTTTAAAATGTTTGCTGAACATTAAAAAATGGAAAGGAAAAAGTCTTTTTTCTTGTTTTTCCTTTCCGCCAACCTGATATTGTGGAATAAAAGTCTACTGAACATGCCACCTGGTGCAGCTCGGCCTCAGGTAACTGGCCCTGAGGTAACAATATTCATTAGTCAGTTCATTCAGACCCAGGTTCCTTTAGACTGCCTTCCGAATATTTAGTGATGACAATCACGGTTCATAAGAACTAAAACTGTTTTGCGTAACATCTTTCTCCTAAACACATTAAGTCATAGCACACAAAAATATCAGAAGCGCTTTAAGTCAAGTGCGAGTATCAAGCTCAACCGTAGAGAAATACGTAGAACCCACAACGGCAAAGGACGGATTTTTTTTTTAGTTTTTCTTTTAACGAAATAAGAAATCCGATGCTTAACTAAACGGGTATTCAGGGGGGAAGACATCATCGCCGGGTTGATTGATGCTTGGTGCAGCATCTGTCTGGTTGCCATCTTTCAACATAAATCAATGTCAATTCTGAATATGAAATTATGATATTTGTTTCTTGAGACCTACATCTTTGTCCTTATAACACAAACACATTTGGACTCTCTCTCTCTCTCTCTCTATTATTGAGGTGTGTCTGTTACATTTTTGAGCTTAGAGCTTAGATGAAGTCAGTTTAATTTCAGTGGTATTTTGAAAATCTTCGAAAAGATATTATGATTTAGATTGCGCAGTTATATTAGAGGAGTGTCAGTTTGATATTGGACATGCAAATTGTATATACGACTGTCATCTGGGAGGAAATACAATACCTCGTGAACACTGATGACCTGTCGTTATGACAGCTGAAGATAGCGAGTCTTTTTTTGGGTCTCATTCTTCAGTCTCTTATTCCATGCATTTCACAAACGACCCCTTGACATATTCATATTCTCAGGAGGAACGTATTATGATGCAATTCCAAAGCTCATTAAGCAGGTTCAGTTCAACCTTTATTCATAAAAAAATTATATAACCCGTATCACAGGAACACTCAATTTTGTTTTATATATTTAAATAGTTAAAAAATTAATTCTTAAAAGAAGTATAATATAGGAATATTTCTCCACGGAAGAAAAGTCTTCGGTGATTTCGGAGTTATTCATTCTCGCATTTTCAATTACCGATCCTTGTACTACTGAAGAGATTAAAGGGAACTCCATCTACTTTAAGCTACTGAGTGCTATGAAAGACTTAGGTAGATCTAGTGTACCTATCCGCGGCGGCCCAGAGTATGGCAGTTGCAGTTTTTCTATGCAGTTTTACCTCCTGAGCAAGAATTTGAAGTAATATTTATTCGGACGACTCTAATTTACCTTTGAACTCTATCCTACGGTAAAGGGGATTCCCATTGGGAACCGGGGTTTTTGGGTGGGGTGGCAAAACCCCAACTCTATCCTACGGTAAGGGGGGGACCCCCAGTGGGAACCGGGGTTTTGGGTGGGGAGAAACCACTTGGGGGGAGGATTTTGCCGTGTTATTGTGGTATTTCCCACATTTATCACTTTAAAAAAAAAAACACGAAATACAGGCGGAAATAAGAAATAACAAAACTAGCTATAGTGGAGCCGTTCCACATCCATATTTGTCTACTACCACTACTACCACAACAATGAATCCTACTACGCATGCGCTAACTGTAAGGGAGCTTTTGGCCTAAACTCGGACTTCTTAGTGAGGAAAGAAATGGGGGTTTACGGGAGGGATATATGTATTTAGCCAAACACGTTACAGTATGACCCCTACATTGCTACCGGACTGAGTGAAGGATTGGGTGGTAAACAGGGTTCCCAGATTTGGCAGTTTCTCGCCAAATTTGCCAAATTTGGCTTTTTTTCCTAATTTGGTGGGTAAAAATTCACTTTGGCTGGTTAGTGGTATTTTGGCTGGTTTTCAAACACTTTCTATTTGAGCTAAACACTGATCCCACGTTTGAGGAATCTCTCCCCAGATTGGGAATTTTTGAAGGTTTTTCAGGAAAAATAATGGGGAATTTGAGGTTTTCAGTAAAAACTTGTAACATTTAAGCAAAATATGCAGATGGAATTAAAATACAAATCACACACACACCAGCTGACCACAAAACAGGCTGCCGGATTCTCAGGGAGGGAACGAGCCTCATTTCAAAATTTCAATTCATTCTCGTTTTTTTTTCCTGCATTCTTATATAGTTTATATTATCTAACTAAAACTATGATGCCGCATACAAGCATATATATGATAAAAAATAGCATTTATAAAGAATAGATATAACGCACATATATTTGCCGGTTATTTGGGTGGTTTTTGGATTACCATTTGGCGGGATTTTGGCTGGTTTCATGGTAGACTTTGGCTGGTTGGTAGTGGTGTCATCTGGGAACCCTGGCTGGTAACCATACGTTGAGTTACATAAAAGCATTTACCTAATTTGTTTATTAAACATGTATGTGAATTCTAGTGTTTATTCCTTTTCATTTTTCCATAGTATTTGTATAATAACTGTTTTGAAATATCCCCACCTAATCATTTCACCATATATAACTTGAAATATTATGTTATAATTGAGGACAGACACCTAAAAATGCCTACGTGTTGATATAGAACTCAGTTTTAGGACGTTTCGATACCTACTACCTACCTACCTGTTACGTGAAATTGCACATTGCGTTGCATATTACATACACACTCCCTATATCATTTATACACAAGTCAATCCCTCCCCTTTCCAGTATTCACGACTGGCTCTTTACGTTACACATTTACAATGCATTTCTCACCGATACCAATACCTATATAGTTTGCCACATTAAATTTTTATTATACCTACATTTCATATATTCCATTATACAACTTTTACAGACATTTCAATTTACACCTCCCTTCCAGTTTCCTTACTATTACGCAGTTATGTATGGTTACTTTTTACATTTTACAACACTTCCACACCCATCAAAGTTAGGTTTATATGTCATTTTACCTACTGGGGGCCAAATCCCATCCCCCGGTTAGGCAACATACCCTTAGGTTTAGTTTGTTATATGTTGGTTTACCTACTAGTTTTACTTCCTTGAAGGGGGTTACCCGGTTAGGCTAGGTTGGTTAGTTCTTCAAGGGTGGATACCGGGGGGGGGGGGGGGGGGGGGGGGGGGTTTTTACATTCCCTACTTGGTTACCCTACTAGGTTAGGTTTTGGTTAGGTTCTTACAGGTTACCTTACATATTATTAGTTAGGTTCAGGGCCGCCTTTAAGGGGGGGTACAGGGGGGTGAAGCCCCCCATGGTGGCCAGGCACAATATTCCCTACCTAGGTTCCTTAGGTTAGGTTAGGTTGGTTAGGTTACATTCCTTACTAGGTTACGTTAGGCCTTTAAGGGGGGTACGGGGGGCGAAAACCCACCTGGTCAGGCAATATTCCCTACTAGGTTAGGTTAGGTTAGGTTGGTTAGGTTACATTCCTTACTAGGTTACGTTAGGCCTAGTATTTCCCTACTAGGTTAGGTTAGGTTAGGTTGGTTAGGTTACATTCCTTACTAGGTTAGGTTAGGCCTTTAAGGGGGGGTACGGGGGGGCGAAGCCCCCCTGGTCAGGCAATATTCCCTACTAGGTTAGGTTAGGTTAGGTTGGTTAGGTTACATTCCTTACTAGGTTAGGTTAGGCCTTTAAGGGGGGTACGGGGGGGTAAGGGGGGCGAAAGCCCCCTGGTCAGGCAATATTCCCTACTAGGTTAGGTTAGGTTAGGTTGGTTAGGTTACATTCCTTACTAGGTTAGGTTAGGCCTTTAAGGGGGGGTACGGGGGGGCGAAGCCCACCTGGTCAGGCAATATTCCCTACTAGGTTAGGTTGGTTAGGTTACATTCCTTACTAGGTTACGTTAGGCCTAGTATTTCCCTACTAGGTTAGGTTAGGTTACGTTCCTTACTAGGTTAGGTTAGGCCTTTAAGGGGGGGTACGGGGGGCGAAGCCCCCCTGGTCAGGCAATGTTCCCTACTAGGTTAGGTTAGGTTAGGTTGGTTAGGTTACATTCCTTACTAGGTTAGGTTAGGCCTTTAAGGGGGGGTACGGGGGGGCGAAGCCCCCCTGGTCAGGCAATATTCCCTACTAGGTTAGGTTGGTTAGGTTACATTCCTTACTAGGTTACGTTAGGCCTAATATTTCCCTACTAGGTTAGGTTAGGTTACGTTCCTTACTAGGTTAGGTTAGGCCTTTAAGGGGGGGTACGGGGGGGCGAAGCCCCCCTGGTCAGGCAATGTTCCCTACTAGGTTAGGTTAGGTTAGGTTACATTCCTTACTAGGTTAGGTTAGGCCTTTAAGGGGGGGTACGGGGGGGCGAAGCCCCCCTGGTCAGGCAATATTCCCTACTAGGTTAGGTTAGGTTACATTCCTTACTAGGTTAGGTTAGGTTAGGTTGGTTAGGTTACATTCCTTACTAGGTTACGTTAGGCCTTTAAGGGGGGTACGGGGGGGCGAAGCCCCCCTGGTCAGGTAATGTTCCCTACTAGGTTAGGTTAGGTTAGGTTGGTTAGGTTACATTCCTTACTAGGTTAGGTTAGGCCTTTAAGGGGGGGTACGGGGGGGGCGAAGCCCCCCTGGTCAGGCAATATTCCCTACTAGGTTAGGTTAGTTAGGTTGGTTAGGTTACATTCCTTACTAGGTTACGTTAGGCCTAGTATTTCCCTACTAGGTTAGGTTATGTTACGTTCCTTACTAGGTTAGGTTAGGCCTTTAAGGGGGGGTACGGGGGGGCGAAGCCCCCCTGGTCAGGCAATATTCCCTACTAGGTTAGGTTAGGTTACATTCCTTACTAGGTTAGGTTAGGCCTTTAAGGGGGGGTACGGGGGGGCGAAGCCCCCCTGGTCAGGCAATATTCCCTACTAGGTTAGGTTAGGTTAGGTTGGTTAGGTTACATTCCTTACTAGGTTACGTTAGGCCTAGTATTTCCCTACTAGGTTAGGTTAGGTTAGGCCTTTAAGGGGGGGTACGGGGGGCGAAGCCCCCTGGTCAGGCAATATTCCCTACTAGGTTAGGTTACATTCCTTACTAGGTTAAGTTAGGCCTTTAAGGGGGGGTACTGGGGGCAAAGCCCCCTGGTCAGGCAACATTGCCTACTAGGTTAAGTTCCCTACTAGGTAAGGTTACATCCCCTGCTAGGTTAGGTTATGTTAGGTTGGTTTGGTTCTTTAAGGGGGGTTACAGCAGGCCCAACCCCACCCCTGGTCAGGCAACATCCCCTACAAGTTTAATTAGTTTTTGTTTATATGCTAACCTATGTTTAATTTGGTCTTTTGTATTTATTAAAACAACTATAGGCCCTATTACACATTTACACCCAGGACTTAAATCCCACCCCTCCTGGGCCCGTTATATATGTATTTGTATTATTTCATATTTTGAACCCATCCCACATTTACATTTAGTTCCTTAACTACCCATTTACTTTATTACCCTTAAACATTGCCAACTTATCTTGTTAAAGTGCTTGTTCATTTACCTCAGCCCCACCCTGCCTCAACCAATAGCCATCAAAGCATTTTTACTACTCCACCCCACCTCTCCTACCCTGTTTTCTACGGTTCTGGCCTCCTGCCACCTCCTAACTGTAGAACTCCAACACTGTTGGAATCTGCCGCCATGACATCCACTGCTGCATCTACTTCACGCTCGCCCCAGCCCCATCACCAGGAACTCTTTGCCAACTTCATGTAACAATTGTTACATGAGTTACAAAGATTTTTTTTCATGCCTTTTACTCAGGTAATTATGATCGACTAATCGGTTTTTGCCAGGACCACGGCCTCCTGAGAAAGCAGGTCTTTTGCCCCCATTCAGTCAACTCCAAGATACGGGAGGAGAATGTAGAACTTCGTCGGGTACTTGGCTGTTGCTTATTTCAAGCTGCATTTGAGGGGAACCCAAGAACCCGCTCCACGCATCTTACAAAAGCAGCTGCTGCTTTGTACCCTCCACCCCTTTAAGGTAAGGTCCAAACATTATTCTTAATTATTATGTTTTAGGAAAGTGAGTGTTAGGCTTTCGCCGAAAGCGAAAGTTGCGCCAAGGTATGTTACTATTCAGTGGGGTGATCGCTCAAGACAACTCGTACCTTCCACATTACCCCGCCCCCCCCTAACCCCCTGTGCGTTACCCCAGCCCTCCCCCCTTAGTGAACATATGGGGCTCCGTGGTGGCTTGGGGAATTTCAAACATTGGCGGCTGTGTTTACATCTCCTTCACCGTAACGGAATACTTGGTACCTTCCTTTAGGACCGTTCTTCGGTGACTTAGACTATGGCAATTGACATTTTCTATGTTATTTTAGTGCTTTACAAGGGTTGTAAGGAATATTTTTTTCGTTTGGTTGGAACTAAACTTAATATACCTTTGAGTTGGTGCGGCTATTATGTAACTTTCAAAGGTCAATTACTGCTTAGTTACAGCCGGCCGAATGGATATTACTTTTAAATCTTGTACAGTAACTCAAATAACATAGGAATCAGTCAATTGCCATAGTCTAAGCCACCGCTGGATTGCTTCTGTAGAAATACCAAGACTTAAAATGTGATGAATTAAGATCCGGAAGAAAAAAAATAGTTGATCTTTAAATACATGCACTGAAAAGTATTAACATCCTGAAAGTTGTTTTAATGTCATTTGGCTTAGGGTTGTTAACCTGCCTTATGGATTTTATTACATCGGTACGCTAAAGTTTTCTTAACCTGGAAAATTGACCGAAGATGTTGAGTTTATTATATTGGTTGCTTTGACGATGATTATTCCTATTGTAATAGTAAAAGTGGTCGGTCTTCTGTTAAACATGAAAAGGAACACATTTCATCCTGTAAAGGGGGGCATAATTAAAGTTCTATAGCTCGAATAACGATCGTAAAATTGAATCTAAAAATGGTAACGTTATATGCAGGTGCTTTGACATAATTAGTTAGTTAAAGATTTCTCAAGAACTTAAAAAACATCAAACACAATAGACACTCACCAGCTATACAACCATCAGATGGATACAAGCACAACAAACTCAATAGCAAAATAATCATAAACATTCAATGAAAACTGACCACCAATAACTGCCTTCATATACTGACTCAACTGACTGACTGCTCGTCACTCGCTCCAATAGCTGACTGACTCACTCAGAGTCAGAAGTCAGAACTCGGAATCCCCCACTCAAGGCTCGGCGACGAACCAGCAGACGAACCCAAAATGCCTGCCAAACAAGCGGTCCATTCATTAACTACCCATTCACCACTCACTCTCTCTCTCTCTCTCTCTCTCTCTCTCTCTCTCTCTCTCAAAACGGAAAACCACAGACACAAACCTTCCCCGTACTATCTTAACAACAACAAATAAACATAAAACACGATATAGCAAATACACAAAACATCCAAACCCTTCCTATTGCCTCCAATGAACACGATGAACCTAACGAGACAACAACCAAAATAACCAGCCTCTCTCTCTCTCTCTCTCTCTCTCTCTATTGCAAGCGACCCTTGAGAACGTTGTCAAATGCAACCACTACATCACTCCTCCATATGGTTCTCTTCCTCGACATCCTTCTTGTTAGAAGAGACAAAGAAAAAGAGAAGAAAAACACAAATAATCACCACATTTTTTTCTTTCACTGTTCAACTGAAAAAGCTTTGTTCTTAGCACAAAAAACACTTTGTCTGTCACTCACGTATTTCTCCGATGATAACCGTCTGAGAAATAGCACATAAATAATTGTCACTGACTGATAAAGCACGATTACCCACAAAACAGCAGCGGGAGAGCGCTATCAAACTCCATGAAGTGCAAACTCCAACTGTAATTGAATTATGCTGGTATTCTTAACTTTGGAAATAGTCTAATCTTTTAAAGTCTTTAAAAAACCAAAGTGCAACTTGGGAACAAAATCACCTTGTTGACTCCAGGTTTCTTCCACCGTGAATGTCTCGTAGAACGTTTTGAGTCGGCAAGGGCCCAACAACCTGATTAGCAGATAACCTTTTGTAATGTTCGTTTTCATTTTTGTTTTCCTGATTTACATAATTTGCTGCGTGGTTTAGTATACACAATTTTAGTAAATAAGTCCACAGTAGTTGGACGAAAAGTATAATTTTTTGGACATATATATTTCAGATACACAAGAAGATTTATAACGCGTATTTCATTGTGGATTTTACCTTATAATTTTGTGAAGTTCGAGTAGTACTTTATGTTCCAGCTCTTAACTTAGTCTAAGTTGATATATCTTATGCTTGACTAGTAGGTTGACCTTTTGAATATTTGAGGCAACAACGTTATTGAAAAATTTTCATGATAAAATCAGTCTTTAGGTAATCAAATCTAGGTAAATGATTAGCGATCACTTACAACAGAACTGTACTTTCTTGTTTTTTCGTGTAATAAGAGTATTAAAAAAAGCTGCATACTAGTTTTGTTATAAGAATGATCTTCCGCCTTTATAAAGGATATATCTGTCCCAAAAAAAATAAATATTGCATTCAAGATCTACAAAGATGTCGCCAGTCTGGTAACTTGTACAAGGAATATCTCCTTTAACATTCCTTAAATATCATAAATGGAAACTTCCTTCTGTTCTGTATTTAACACCAAGTCTAGAAAATTCTATATTGATTCCCCTTCAGTGACCATGAATGAGATACCAGATAATCAGAATTTTTCGTTTCATTTAGCTGAGGCTTTAACTCTATGGAAGGCTTACTGGATGTGGTTTTATCAGGTGTTAATTTTTGGTTAATGGTCAGGCCAATATTATTTTCAAGTTTATGGAAGATTTCAATAGAGATTTTTTTCTAATTACTCCTGTAAAGAATAATCTGTTAAAGTTAGAGATTCTTCAACACTGAACACGATGAACTCTATTTAGAGAATGACCCATACTGTCCTACTGAGATAAAAAAAAAAACACACACACACACAGAAATGTCTAAGCAAACGGAAGGGACACATGTTATTTAGGTCATGCAGTATTGCATTTATCCCTACATCGTAAATAATCAATTGCTTCTGATATTTTGTACGTTACTGACATTTATACCACTGAAAGGGCGCAATTTCATTTAGATGACATTCAAGCGAGAGAGAGAGAGAGAGAGAGAGATAGAGAGAGAGAGAGAGAGAGAGAGGGGGAGAGAAAATAGCCGTCCAGTTTTTTTTTTTGTGGGAGGGACGCCTGGGGTTGGGGGGGGGGGGGGGGGGGGCGGAGGTTGGTAAACAACTAAACTTAAAGCCGCATACGTGGTTATATCCAAAACCTTCCTAATAAATATAAAGATAAATAGAATAATAAGTGAACTACTAGGCCGAAAACCATCCATTCCGTTGAACTTTGAAACCTGTGTTCAACCATGTTATTTCGAATATTGGAGTTCTGTACACGAAATGGTTAAAACCATGCAAACTCGAAATTCGACCAAGAAAAAAATTAAGATTAATTTGAGGAGTAACACCATCACTTCACATTAAGTATGCAGTTACAATATAATAATAATAAAGTCATTTCTTGCTTTCTGCAAGAAATGTCTCATAAGTGGAATGGTTTTGATATACTCATATTCACAGCCTAAAATCAATATGGTCTATGTAGTAATAATGCAGTCTGGTATCAAACATCTACGGGCGAAAAGGCGAATAAAAATTATAGCAACAGAAGCTACACTCTACAGATCACAGACATTATAATATCTTTAAGAAGCTTCCATATTGCAAAATTGGTCCGAGACGTTTCTTCGTTACTTAGTTCGTTTAACAATTGCGACAGGCCACCAATCTCCTTTAAGGTTGAAAGTCTATTTAGTCAGAAAACAAAATTAGATTCAGCAATGTTCAGTCAAAAGGGACATGCTGGTTATTATGAGACATACAAACAAACAGAGCCGGCAATTGTTCTCCCATTTCGGGAATATATATATTTTTTTTAAGGAATGAAAGTGTTCTAAAGACGAAACTCCTTCAGTAATCTCTTTTTATTCGTTAATAAGTAAACATATTAAACAAAATGATAGCTTGATATCTAAGCCGGATTTCCCTCATTCTTCATATTTAAAATGACTAACCGTCATTCCAATATAGCACTTTTGGTCCGAGGAAACCTGTACAAAATATTATCTGAAAAAATGCATCCCTGATAATTGCTAGAAGGTGCAATGTAATACTCCGAAGTTTTATTCAGCTTTTGTTTTACGAATTAAAACGCATATTGAAACAATTTACATTCAAATTCCTCAAATAATTCTTTTTCATATTTGAAATATGAGGAAGCGGAAGAAAAAATAAATAAATATTAATAACGCATGCCGTTTATTCCTTTCATGACAAATACACTCAAAGTTCGTGTAAGTGATGCTTAATTTTGCGTCATTTCCTCTAAAGCATTCTATATCTAAATTACATTTCATGATAATTTGTGAGACGGGAATTTATAGTCTCATATTAAAAGAATATCATCACTAGAATAAGGTATTTGTCCCCATTTCTGTTTGTATGCAAACAATTATACCTATATTTTTGTTTCCTTGCCCTCCTGTTGATGCGTCATAATTTAAAGATATTGTAATCAATACATGCAATTGATTTGTTATTCTACGAATAACAAATAAATTTTCATTCAAGTGATCAGGTTATTATAAATTTTTAGGAGAGAGAGAGAGAGAGAGAGAGAGAGAGAGAGAATCCGCATTTACAGTCCAGTGAAGTAGACAACATTATTATTTGTATAATGTGTCCAGAAGAAATAATAGTCCAGTCACGGTGCTCGAATACAAATATCTCCTCATTTTCGTAGCTAGTATCTTTAAATTTACTTATAAATTAGAATCAGTATGTTGATATATATATATTTTTTTGCAAGTTCCATTTGCAATCGCTATCTTCTCTTCAGCCGAGAGACTGGCTCTATCTTTTAAACACGCGAATTTTTTGTGCCACATCTGAACTATTACCTTCAACGTTTTCTGCCCAACATCTTTCCTTTATATTTGACGTTCTTTTTGTTTGAATTTCTCGCGATTCCTATAACTTTCCTGACCCTCGCTCTCTCAAGGGAAAACTCTTTTGCACCTTCAGCAGTGGACGTTGTTTTTGTAACTAATTTTCTACATTTCTGTCCCCGTATTGGAGGCTAGGAGCTAACCCAATCGACAGGGATTAAGAGAAGTCTTATAAAATAGAATTCAGTAAAAGCTAAAACAAATAGGATAATAATAATAATATAATAATACAATTCCATTCATTCATTCATTTAACTTTACCAAGAAGAGTCGAAAGATGGCCAGTGTACAGATGGAAGCAATGTTTCATTTCAAGAGATGTGGAGAGTACTCAAGTGGGTAAGCTGTGGACACCCTAAAGAGATACTCGCGTGTCTGAAGGCGATCATATTCCATTATTGTATAAAATATCAAATTTGGATTAAAACGAATTTTCAAATAAAATTGTAAGAAAAATACTGAGAAAAAGGGCAAATTAGTCGAATGAAACTGACTGAAAAAGTCTCTAAGACAATGAGAAACGAAAGAAAAAGAACAAAATCAAAGGAGATAAGCAAAAAAAAAGAAGAAAAAAAGAAAACATGTACATCCTCACACTACTTTTATCACTTTTGAGCTGCAGAAAGTTCAGAGGTCCACGCCTATCCACACTTGCCTTGGGCAAGGATCTGTGTTGGCCAAAAATAATATAGTGTGTACTTTATAATATTTTGGCTGTTGTCATAATGTCAGCTTAATCTAGACCAGCCACCGACCAGTCACTTCTTTATATTTCCATGATATTGAAATTTTATTTTCCCTTTGATTTCTGGTGCATTTCTTAGGTTTGTATTCCTTATTTCCGATTCTTTACCAGAAAACGTTTGAGCCTATCGCTAACCTGCCTCGCGAGTCATTTTACCTTCTGTAACTTCTTTCAAAGCGTTTCTCGTCGGTTGTTTAGCATAATCCGAAAACTTCAAGAAACGAAGTCAAAGTATATGTCTCTTTCCTTGAAAGGAAGGCTTCATCCGCTACCTTTTGAATTAAATATTACTCATTTTCCTTTTTGTTTCTTATAAACTAAACTACCAATATCTTCATATATTTCATTTTTAATGACGTCAGCCCTAATGACGAAAATAAACGAGTCACTGCCACTCATCCACATTAATGTTCATATCAAAAGAGGTCTTGCTCCTTTTCTAGAGCCTTTTCTTTGCTCATAAACTGGCTTTCTCTCCGAAAGGAAGACCAATATTACCATGATTATTTGCCATATTAAAGATAAACATCATGAGAACCATGATTATTGAATTACTCTCTCCTTCTTTATGTTTAGCAGATTTATTTTTGTTTATTGGAATTTTTCATGGCCCTACTGTCAGTTTCCTTCCTCGGACATAATTATCTCTTCCAATACAAAAGCGTCTCAGTACTGGTTCTTTAGCAACTGGACAAAACAACTCCAGGAACTTCCGTGATATTAACAATATTTTCTGAAGGGATAAACCAAAACTGGGTCTTTAAAGGGACATGGGAAAGCTTTTCTGCCTCCCAGTTCTTAAGAAAAGTTTAACAATTTAAGCATTGTACTCTATATATTATAACATTATAAGAAAGGATTGGCAAAAAGGTTATTTTTCTTTTTTTATGAATTAATCTTGTGGTTTTGAAACAAATGTTCATCGAAACAAAACTGAAATCCTGGCACTAAGTAACCGTTTAATTATAACGCACAAATCATTTAAGTTCTGCTGAAGAGGGGCATGATAAATATATGGCAAGTTGTCACCTTGCCTTTGAAGATTAACTGACATTAAACGTTTAAACTGGAACGGAAAGATTGAACTTTTGTTAAATGGAATAAAACAGTGAGAGAAGAAACCATAAAATTACATGACAATATTCAGTTGGATGATTTTCTTTTGTTATGCACTGTAAACGGATCAGAAGACATTTTATTCTCAGACAAGTACAGCGAAAGAAATGATTTTGTTGCCTGAATACCTGTAATAACCCGTGATAATAAGAGATGTCATTAATTATGAGATAGAATCAAGAATGGTATAGTATTAGTGTTGTTCATTCAGTGAATAAGTGTATTTCAAAAAGAGAGAGAGAGAGAGAGAGAGAGAGTTCAAGCGGTTGGAAGAAATATAATTTCTCCTTGAAGCGAGATAAAGATGAAATATTATTTATGAAATGTATTGCAATGACAAGGGAAGATATTTGTAAGAACCTTATCCTGGGAAAAGTGTTCCAGTTAACATTGTTAATGTTCTTAGTAGAGACTGTAATGGCAGATCAGTAAATCTTATCTTCTAAATATACCAATCATGTTCACCACAGATCAATAAACAATTTCAAATGGTCAAGAAAACCGGATATTGTTGTGTAACCATGAAATATAAATTAATTATGAAATTCATTTAAGGAAGAAATTGAAATCTAACATCTTGATCATCTACATGGTATTTTTACACCACAGTTTTGGTATTACTCTGAAATTGGTTGTTGAAGTTCATCTCTCTGATGACCTCCGAAGATTCATTAAAACTAGATGCGAACACCAAGCACTGCCATCAATTTCTTCCGCATCCTTTCTCGCTAAAAATAAAATGAGCGTCTTAAGGCTACCTTTGCTGAAAGACTGATGATTATTGAGAGGGGGAAGGAAATTGCAAGTCAAACATCGAATCTATTGGTCTTCGAGTAATATGTTAATTTTCACCAGCCATAAATACGCTTAGTTCCACTGTATACTGGCCAATCCTGCATCCTCTCCTCGCCCTTCAACACCCTAACTGTGGACAGTAAGTTATTTCTAAATGTTTGACTTGCAATTTCCTTTCCCATCTCAATAATCATCAGTCTTTCAGCAAAGGTACCTTTGAGACGCTCATTTTATTTTTAGCGGGAAAGGATGCGGAAGAAATTGATGGCAGTACTTGGGGTTCGCATCTAGTTTTAATGAATCTTCGGAGGTCATCAGAGAGATGAACTTCAACAACCAATTTCAGAGTAATACCAAAACTGTGGTGTAAAAATACCATGTAGATGATCAAGACGTTAGATTTCAATTTCTTCCTTAAATGAATTTTATAATTAATTTATATTTCATGGTTACACAACAATATACGGTTTTCTTGACCATTTGAATTGACTGGTATATTTAGAAGATAAATTTACTGATAAGATTTACTGATCTGACATTACAGTCTTTACTAAGAACATTAACAATAATATATATATATATATATATATATATATATATATTTATATATATATATATATATATATATATATATATATATATATATATATATATATATATATATATATATATATATATATATATATATATATGTATATATATAATATATATATTATATATATATACATATATATATATATATATATGTATATATATATATATATATATATATATATATATATATATATATATATATATATATATATAAACAATTCGTTTTTTATGTATCGAGTTCAAATAAGTGATCTTGCCTACCATTTTTTAATGATAGTTAGGCTACTGCTTATCTTTGGAATAAAATATACTATTTATTTTTGTAGTCCAAAGTTTAAATCAGTGCCTAAGTTCATTTTTGCAGTTGCCTTATGTGATGTTAGAGTTTTCAGGTCGGCCAACGTTACCATTTTTAATGTAAAAGGGGGAATTTGCCCCCTTAAGAGTTCCGTAGCAGCGGTGGGATTGGGTCACTTCCGAGGTAAACAATTTGTTTCAGACAGGTTGTAGGTGGTTCGTTTGTGTTAATTGGTAAGAAACGGTAGGTTGTTCATTAGTTTTTATTTGTAGGAAACAATGGTTGTTGGCATCGTGACAAGAGGAATAATTTTTTATTTGGTCAGCAATTTGTCTTGCTAATTTTGCCCGGTGATCTGTGAAGGGAATGGTGCTGGGTGTCGTTCTTTTTTCTTTTGGTGCTTTAGCAAATGATTGCTGAGTTTTTTGTGTTCGGGGTGTCTGGAAAGAGTTACATAGCACAAGTGTAGTAAGCTAGGTGTAAATACGCGAGGATATATGTTTTGTTTTGTTAGAGTAGTTTATATCTTTGATATGGAATTTGGATCTTTGACGAGGGTCATAAACTGAGGAACGTGTGTTCAGATACTACCTTTGTTCTTGGTTATCATTGCATGCGTTTTTTATGCGTTTGCAACGTAATTTTCTTTGGGCGTGTGTGCGGGTCTGTGCTAAATCAGCGTTTTTGCATGGTAACTGAAGACGAGAAGAGATGACGTCTAAAAGAACATGAACTTGCGATTTTTTCTGTTGTACTTGCAAGTCAAGTAGTTGTCGGGGAGTAGGGGGAACTTTGAGGGGAGTGGAAGGGAAGAACTGGTGTACTGGGAGGTTGAGAAATCTGTCTCTCTCTGTCTCTCTGTCTCTCTGTCTCTCTCTGTCTCTCTCTCTCTCTCCCTCTCTCTCATCTTGGCCCCGTTTTGTTTACTTGGGTTGTATATGCCTTTTTTTTTCTTGAGGGGGAACTGACTTTTTGTGGGGTATCCCTTTGAGAACATCGGCTACGCACACATGCAAACGCATTTATTCTTTTCTTTTCTTCACGGAATTATGTGTATGAATGTGTTGTAAAATATCTGGGGATATAAAAGGGCTTATTTTTGTGGGAATATTTTTTAGTAGTCCTTTTTTCCCTTCTTGAGTTTTTCTTGGTGGGAAAGTAGTTTTTTTTTTATGTTTTGGAGTTGCTTTTGTTTTTGAAGATAACCTTTTTACAACTGTGATCAGTCAATGGGGGATTGAATCATGCCTTCGAGGAAGTACAAAGTTTGAGCAAGGTGGCTGAAGAAAAAGAAGGCTAGAATTAGGGTGGAAGTTCGTCCGTTTCAGGGGATCGTGGATGGTGTAATGCCCCAATCTTCGTTGTTGGGGTCATTGTTTTGCCAGTTGTAGAACTTGGTCAGATCTTCAAGAATTTCTTAGGATAGCCTATGGGTCTGAAGAGCGCGGAGGCTTAGTCCACAGTTTAAAGGGACTTTATAAAACCATGGGTAGTCAGCAGTCGTTGGCTGATTTTAGTTCTCAACTTTGTGTAGCCGCAAGTGATTTAGTAGAGAAGTTGAGAGGGTCTGAATGAGTGAATAATGATAGAATTTCCTTGGATGATTTTCAGAGATTTTTATGTTGGTCTGAGTTGGTACATTAGGGATTTAACAGTTGTGGTAAGAACAAAGACTCTGCGTCGACGAGGCATTAAATTTTTCTCAGGTACATGAGAATATGCCGAGATGTCCGCCAATTGTGAACACTTTGTCTGAGGGGGTAACTTCTGATGTGGTATCGAAAGGGATTTCAACTTTTGCCTAGCATGACTTGCAGTGGCAAAGTTAATAGTGATAGGACGTTTGTGGATCGGACGTTATCGTTCAGTTGTTTTAATTGCCATAAGATAAGGTATGTTAAGAAGTTCTGAAGGATAAATAGTGTGAAAGTTGTTAATGTTCTAAGTATTATTGGCGGTCTTGTCCGTTTCTTATAAGGAATAGTGCTTGCCCTGCATTTCAGGGTTTTGATAACTCGAGTGAGATAGCTTATGAAGGGGATTATTTGAGGGAAGGTCGTTCAGTCAGAGATATAAAATGTTCGTGCCATGTAGCTTTGTTGGAAGGTTAAATTGAACCGAAATCTGTGCTGAGAAAGACAGAATTCAATTCAGTTGGACATCAGAGCGTCGGTTAATTTGATGAATTATGATTTTTATCGCCTGTTGTTTTCCTTGTAACCACTGAAACCTACCAGAGAAAGAGTTTGTGATATGCAAGCGCATAGTTTGAATATTTTGAGCTCTGCAGATATTTGTTTTTCTCTTTGGGATAGAGAATTGGTTGAACCAGTATTGATGATTAAAGGTGCTCCTTTGGGGAATAGGATTTTGTTAGCGTAATAAAATTTCTGTGCATACTGGGGTTGGGGTTATAACAGTTGGGGTCCCTGGGGTATTTGTCCCTTATGTGAATGTTGACGAAATGGGAGATGCTGATAATAATAGGGGCGATACTGATGTTAATGCAAGTAATGTTTATGTTAAAGTTGATTCTGGAGCAAATGAATAGTCCCAAGATGAAAATGTGCCTGATAGACAGATGAATACTATATATAAAGCCGACAACTGGCAGTTTTAGTGAACGGGCCGTTAACTGGCACCTCAAAGCCCAATCAAGTGTGTATTGTTGAAGGTAGCGAAAAGCTTAGAGGGATTGTCAGCACTGTTTCTGTTAATGGTCTGTCTTCAGGTCTCACGTGGGTAGAAATGTTAAACTTCAATGACACAATTAGGAAGTATCAGAAGAATATATATATAGAGATATATATATATATGTATATATATATATATATATATATATATATCTATATATATATATATATATATATATATTAGACTTTGTAGATGGATTGATGATGACAAATCTGTAGCTGTTGTACGAGAGCAAAATTGATTTCTGAGGCAGAGATGCGAGGTAGGAGGCAGGATTTTAGGGATCATTATAAGGAATATGTGAAGAAATTAGGCGATGTTTTGGCAGATTTTACAGAAACTGTTGCATTGAAAGGGGATAAGTAGGGATTAACTAATGTGTTAGAACACAAGGTCTATTTAGAAGAGAAGACAAAGCCTATTTACATACTGGCTTATAGGATCCCATATAGAATTAGGGAACAGGTAGAGCAGGACGTTAATAAATGGGATGAAGAAGATATTATTAGGCCCACTTCGTCGCCTTTTAATTCTCCTACATTAGCGGCGCCTAAGAAAGATGGTTCCGTACGGGGTTTGTGTAGACTTTCGTAAATTGAATGAAAATTCTATTCCTGATCGATATCCAGTTGCTTGCATGCCAGACCTGTTTGTTGAGATAGGGGGTCGTAACATATTATACACTTCCATAGACCTCATGCAAGGGTTTTTGCAAGTTCCTCTTAGTATAGATAGTTGGGAATTCACTGCATCCTCATTGCCAAAGGGGCATTTCGAGTTTATGCGGATACCATTTGGCTTTTCAGGTAGTCCTATGACTTTTACACGGTTAGTTAATACAGTTTTGCGTGGGCTGTTGGGGAAGTCTGTGTTTGTATACATGGATGATAATTGCTACAGACTTCCTAGAAGAACATTTGGAAGTGCTTAGGGAAAGTCTTAGAAGACTTAGATTAGCCGGCCTTAAGGTCAAGTTGGCCAAATGGTACTTCTCGAAGAAAGAGATTATTTATTTGGGAATGTCATTTCTGAGGAGGTTGTTAAGGTTAATGATGGTAAAGTTAGGGCTATTGTAGATTTTCCTGCCTCTAAGACTAAGAAACAAGTCCATTCCTTCATCGAGATGGCTGGCTTCTTCAGGCGTTTCGTGAGGGGCTTTTCTATTTTGTCAGCTCCCTTAATGGATGTTTAAGGGATCATGTACACTTTGCATGGGGCGAAGCTCAGTGGTTAGTTTTTCAGAATATTAAAGACACTTTGGTAAATCCCCTTGTATTGAAGTTCCCAGATTAGAGTCAGCCATTTACCCTAGTGACTGATGCCAGTCAAAACGGCATAGGAGCCTGCCTTATGCAGAAATTTGATTGTAAATTTCATCCTATTGATTTTTATGGTCACAGATTTAAGACACTAGGTATCAATGAAAGAGTGATGTCCCCAATTGACAAAGAAGCTTTTGTTGTAGTTGCTACTTTAGTTCATTTCAAGATGTTGTTGTTGGGTAACAAAGTTGAAGTTCTTACAGATCATAAGCCATTGTTGGATCTCTCTAATAAGCCAGATCTTTTTCCTAAAAGGGCTAGGTGGTTTTTGATAATTAGAGATATTTATACCAAGTTTAGGTATATTGAAGGTAGGCAGGAGTTTTTATGAGGACACTTCTCAGGTTTGTTGCATAACTGGTGATTCCATAGAATGGGGTATTAGTTTGATGGAGCAGATACAAGATGAAGATGAAGTTCTAGCAGATGCTAAAGCTTTCCTTAGAAGGGAATTAGTTGGGAAAGGTTATAAGTTGTCTTTTGTGTGGTTAGAATTGAAGGATAATTTGTTAGTCAGGAAGGTTAAATATAAACTCTGAAGCAGTGATGATAAAGGGGATACGGCTCAGCTTATTGACCTGAAGAATTTAAATTGTACAATCCTCAGGATTGTTCATTATGAATTTGTTAGTCCACATTTGGGGATTGAGAAGAGTATCATGAGATACACATGAAATATTTCTGGAAGAACATGGCTTCTTCTGTTGAGGATTTTGTTAGGTCTTGTACTGTGTGTAATGCTTGTAAGCCAGCGAATATCACCTCTTGTAGGTGAAGTGCATTTCCTGTACCGCTAAGACCGTTCCAGAGGGTACATATGGATAACCTTGGGAATATTTGTGAGTCTACATATATATGGTCATAAATATCTGTTAGTTGTTGTTGATGAGTTGACTAGGTTTGTTGAAATTTTCCCTTTAAGAAATAAAACCTCTGAAGAGGTTGCTATCAACTTCTTTTAGAGATGGATTTGTCGTTATGGAACCTCCCAGGTTCTGATAATGGAAAATGGGGCGGGGGGAACTTGTGATTAAGGTTTTAGAATGCCTTGCAGAAGGTATGGGAAAAAAGTGACTATTATCCCTTAAATACCAGAAAGAAGCTAATGGGCTGTGTGAAAGAGCCAACAGGGAAATTTTAGAAGCGCTACAGGTTACTGTGGGCGTAATGACGTAAATTGGGATCAGTATATAGCGCAAGTCCGGCATAGCATTAATATTATGGTTAGTGATGTAATAGGCATCTCTGTCAGTAGCATTGTTTGATTCATTTCCCATTCCAGATAGTGGTGATGATACGGTAAGGTCCTTGGTTTCTATGGCTAAAGAAAGGTATATGCGCCTTACCAGAAATTTTGAGTCCAAGACACAAGAAATGGTTGATAGAAGTAATTCAACGTCAGGTAATATTAATATTGCGGTTGGTGGTAAAGTCTTCGTGAAGGTTAACGTCCGCAACCAGCTTAACTATAAACTAGGTCCTTAGTTTGAGGGTCTGTTTCAGGTTGTAAAAATTAAGACAGGGACTAGATTTGTTATTTTTTATGAAAACACAGGTTTGTCTAGGTTGACGTACATATCTAAGATTAAGAGGACAATGTAATTGTGTTGAGATGGAGCTAATTTGTGTTTTTATTCTTTTTGTGTGAAATTTGGTTTTGGTTATGGGTCATTGTTTTATTTTCTCTGCGCGTCTGCGATGGCTTAGTGAGATTTTGTCAGATTCTTTTATATATTATTTACCTCCAGATTTTTATTTTATTTTTGGGAATCAGTATGGTTATTTACAGTGATGTTGAAGTCCTTAGAGTTTTTTATATATACTATCGTGCACAGTAGTCCATCCCCTCTGCTGAGCCAGAGAGTGAACACGAAACTGCGACTATGAAACCCCGAAGCAGTTGAACAAGTAACTAATTAAAGACCCAACAGACGTGAGATGTTGCACCATCAGGGCAAGGACGGTAGAGTGGGAAGCAGATATTTTTCTTGAGCGTAGAGTAAAGTCTGCATAATCTAATATCGTTAATTGAGATTGATCGTAAAGGTTTTGTTGTTGACGATACTTCGAGTGTAAAATGTGCAGTTAAGGATGTATTCGAAATAAATGTGAGAATAAAAGTGCTTAGGAAGTCGTATTTATGAATTAGTATTTCCTATAGATTATCGTATCTTATCAACAGACATGACTGTCCACAAGATTGATACAAAGCTTTCACCAACAGTGTTAGTATTTTCTTGAAATACTAACACAATATGAAATATTAAGACACTTTTACCAATGTAACAAGTTCATATTTAGTAGAAAGATAAAAAGACAGAAGCAGAGAAAAAATAATAATAGGACAAAGATAAAGACAAAAAATCTATGAGAGAGAGAGAGAGAGAGAGAGAGAGAGAGAGAGAGAGAGAGAGAGAGAGAGAACCTTTCAAGTTCTTTTCTAGATTAACACCAAAGCGAACAAGCCTCATGTTATTGAGAGAGAGAGAGAGAGAGAGAGAGAGAGAGAGAGAGAGAGAGAGAGAGAGAGAGAGAGAGAGAGAGAGAGAGGGAGAGAGGGAGAGAGAGAGAGAGAGATTATCTTTCAAGTTCTGTACTAGATTAACACCATAGTGAACAAGCCTCATGTTATTATTTTCGTTTTATCACCACGTCATTACTAAAATATCAGATATTATCAATATATCTTTCTTAATGATATTCATCATTGCTTTCACGATGCATTGTAATGGAAAATAACTCAACTCAGATTCTGTTTCAATGGGGCAAAGTAGGTTTCCAGTGCCGATGTAGTCGTAGCTAATGATGTGTAAACGAGTTAGTTATCGCTGGCAATTACCAGCCAATATGCTATTGTAGGAATTTAACCTCTCTCTCTTGGAAAGGCAAATGCAGTGGTCCTTCCCCTTCCCTTACGAGTTCTTGGGGGTGGGTTAGGATTAGGAACCACTAGTTGTGACGTCAGCTAGAAGAGTTTAGGGATGGGGAAAATTAGGACCAATCAAAGCCCGTGGAGCTGATCCATGACGTCATGAGCCACGCCTTTTAGCTCCCTCCTAAGTCTCATATCCATTATTGCCTCCAGTCACGATGCCGAGGATATATTTTCTTCTCAGTTTCACAGTTTACGGCTTGTATGACATATACATTTTAGTCAGGTATATCTAAACATAATGCAACACTAATTCAACAACAATATATTCTTCAAATGAGATATACCGTGCAATATATTATGCGTTATTGGGTTCTCCCTCTTGGTAAATAATATTTTCACATCGCGAATTTCAAAATTATATACATGAAAATGCATGTTTAAAGCCATTCATGAAGAGTTGCGATAACTCATGGGATGAATCAAAGAATATACAAAATGATGATGGTATCTGACCTGTTTGTAGGGGAAGATGGAGAGGGAGTAGGCTTACACTACGGATTTCTATGGATATATGCTATTTCGTAGTAATGTACATTACTGGGAATTGTATAAAAGCAATATACTGATCATTACTAGGTCATGAACAGGAATCAGACTGATACAGCCTCTACTATTTACAGGGACACAGTATCAGTTTAATTCATTACATTATTTTAAGAGCTAATGTGCCCTTAAGGAAACTTACGGTATTGTTGTTTTGGTGATCTAAGTTAGCCTACTGTAACCATATATAGTTACTTGACAAACTCATCCTGTTAGTAGCTAATCTGAATACGGTTGTTTTTCAATGTGTACTTGATATGTTGTAGTATAAAATTGCCTTTTTGAGGTGGATTCCGTTTTGATAAAACCTTCCATATGTCCTTATCTGATTGGAACTTGTCATTCATTGTGTACAAATATATAAGATTTTTTATTGAATATTTTTTCCTTTTGATTTTTACTTTTCATACATTGTGTACAAACAAATAAAAAGTGATAATATAATTCAGTACTGAATATTTTTTAGCAATCCCTTACAAAACTTTTGCTTAAAATTTATTGGGTACAAAGAAAACACTGATTATCTAATTTATTTAACATTTTTAGCAAACCCTTCGTACTTGTCATTCATTGTGCAAAGAATTGAAATGAGTATTTCATTAGTATGTGATAATTTTAGCAATTATAGAAGTACAGAATACTACCTATTTACGGTGTTACAGTAGACTTTTTACTGAGCAGAACTAGAACAGAATTGATGCATAAATTTATTAGAACTGCGATATGCTTTAAAATAAATAAGGATGACACTTTTTTTCCAAACTCTTTCAACCGAAAATTTTATACAAATATTCAACATGTATTACTCAAAGCCAGGGATAACGGTAGTATATGAGTATACTACTATTTTCATACAAGCTCACACTCAGTGGACGAATGTATGCCTTAAATTAAATGCATATTTTTTTTTTTTACATATAGATTTTTGGGCATGATGCCAAGCAACTAAGGCCATTCAGCGCTGAAATGGAAATTGACAGTAAAAGTTTTGAAAGGTGTTCCAGGAGGAAAACCTCGAAACACTATGAAACAATCGTTAGGAGAGTGTGGACAATACGATGGAAGAGATATAATAATGAACGGAGGTAACAGTAAAATTAATTAAAGTAGCTACAGGTATGCGCCAAAGGGGCACTGCAAAGAACCTTAAGTAATGCCTACATTGCATCGAATGAGGTGTACTGACGGCACTATCCCCCTACGGAGTGAATAAATTTGTCATCAAAACTGTATCTTCCACATTTCAATAAAATATAAAGCAGTTATTATTATAGTACTGTACATAATACCATTTTATAGCCTGAAACAACAGGCAGTAACGGCTGAAAAACGTTCCATGCTTCATGCTTTTAAAGTCGTCACTTTCAAAGTACAAGATTAGTCTGTAGTGCTAATTACAGGTCATATACTATCATTTTTACCATACAATCAATTTTACCATTATTGTTGTTTGATTCATCTCATGAGTTATCTGAAATTTTTATAAATGGCATTAAACTTGCATTTTCCAGTATATACTTTTACAACTCGCGATGAAAATATTATTTATGCAGTAAATATCGACTTTGCGAGCAGGAATTAAGAGGCACGGAGCACTATTACCAAGAGGGAGAAGCCAATAATGCTTAATATATTTCACGGTTTATCTCATTTGAAGGATATATTGTTGAATTAGTGTTGCATTATGTTTAGATATACCTGACTAAAATGTATATGTCATACAAACCGTAAATTGTGAAATGAGGAAGTTTTTCTTCAGCATTGTGACTAGCAGTAATGGCTATGAGTCTGAGTGTAACTAAAAGGCGTGGCCTGTGACGTCATGAATCAGCTGTAAGCGCTTTGATTGGTCCTAATTTTTCCCATCCCTATTCTCTTCCAGACTTGGGAAATATGTGGACGGGGCCTTAGGTTGCTCAGTATATGACCAATCTTAGGCTGCAGATTTAAGCTCAACTAATTTTATCATAGTCTATTTCTTTTACTTTTTGGATCTTCTTTCAATATTGCAGCCTTAGTGTCTTAACTGCTGTGCTCCTCTTCTGTCTCAACTTTATTATGTTAGTCTGTTTTCCTTTCTTTCTGGGAATGAAGCCCATTTTTTGTAATTCCCTTTCTTATTTCACAATCACAACTTAAGTAGTAATATTTACAAAGCCTTGTGTATTCAAAATTTAAGGCTTATTTTAGTTTGACTAAAAGTTAAGCTGAAAAAATCTTCACATATTTCCAACAATCTGGCTTCAGATAACATTGAACCACTACACATTTTTTTATTCATATAATTTTGACATTGTTAGTTTCATTAAATATTGTAAATTACTTTACTGCTCACTTTAATTGGATTATGCATGATCTTCCAAAACATTAGCATTAATAGGAAATCAAGTAAAAGGAACAGCTAAAAAACCATAATCTAGTGTTAATATTTAAAATTATTTTTAGTATTAATGATAAGCAATATTAGTAAGATGTCCAACCTCCATCTGCGTCAGTGACGTCACGCAGATGATCAGGTATGAATCTACAAGATTCATGCACAGGTGGGGATGTCAACGGACACTCTCCCACAAGTCACTGCCTGGCAGGTACGCTGTTCCCCCAACACCCCATTCCAAACCATTCTAGCTCAAAGGTGTTCGATTGGGTTCAAGTCACATCCTTTCGATGGACAATCCAGAACGTCAATTTCAGGATGATCCCATAGCCAGTGCCTCACCACTTGGCTGTTGTGGATGGGAATCTGGTCATGCACCAACTTTATCATACCAGGAGCAGGAACGCTTGCTCAAGGATTTCAACATACTTTTCTCCTTTGGAGCGGCCATCGATCGTGACAAGCTCGCCGGGACCATATGCCCACCTCCATCCCCAGTATGATACTGCCGCTCTGCCACTCACTGATCAGTGATGGATATGATTTTCCTGATAGCGTGTGTTAGGCCGCAGCCAGCAATGTCTAACTCGGGCTGGGACTAACTGGAACACCTTCTCATCAGTAAAGATGGCATCTCTACAATAATTTTCGTCATGCAGAAGGTATTTCAGAGCAAACCCAAGGCGACCTTCCTTGTGAGCAGGAGCGAGCCATCCTTTGTATGCTGGGATATGACAGTGAAGCCCAGCTTCATGGATTCTGCATCTTAAGGTCATGGGATGGGAGTTTAACCCCAGATGTCTAGTATGATGTGCTGATGTCCTCATAGGATACATTTCACCAGCTGCTACAATCAGGGCAATGTTGCAAGTGGCCTCCCAATTCAAGGCTTCTTTTTCACAGAGCCCTCCCCCCCACGGGTGGATCTGCTCAATTACCATTTTGGTGCTTCTCCCAATTCGATGAGCGATGTTCACCACTAATGGTCCACTCTCCCATAATCTGGTGAATTTGCACGCTCCTTGGCCATAGCTGTTATGGTAGAGCAATATATACCTCTCTACTACAAGTCTTTACACACAAATATATGTCAAATATTAGTAGGCTATACTGGAATAAGAGCTTCGATAATGGTAGAGTCAGACAGAGAAAATTATATTTTTGCAGCAGAAGATGGACACTTAAACTGACATATTTTAAAACTGATATTTCAAAAACACCTTTTTGGATACCATTCTTAATTGTTAATTATTCCACCATAGTAAAAGGTGGTTAAAATGGAGACTTCTTCACATTCCTTACTTTCTATAAGACATTGCCTACCTTAGGCCAAATTTCAATAATCACTCTAGTGCAAGCTATGAAGTAACTCGCTCTTATTTTGTACTATCATGTATCAAAGAGTTAAGCCTACTCCATAAGATAATTCAAACAAAGCAACGATTCATTTCAATAAAAATGCTTGTGCTTTCAGTCGAAGGAAAAAAAAAGTCAATATTTATGAATCGAACTGCAAGGTTATAAGCAAAATATAAGAATTTATAGGGTGAAACTATGTAGTATCAAAAACAGGAAACATATACTATGTAAAGCATATGTTATAACAGATTTCAACAAAGATTATGTGACAAATGTCAATGATAATATAAGCATCTAAAAGGATACTGTGTGCTAAATTGATAATTTCCACTTTTCCATTTATTGTATGAAAATATTGAATGTTTAAAAGTAAACAATTATATAAGAGTATACCCAATCTAATTTCTACCAGTCGTGTTCACCTAAATAACTAACCATTCAGACTTCATTTACTAAATATTTCTCATTATGAATAAGTACCATTGCTCAGCAGAATCCATATATCTCAATAAAGCATTAATAAGGAAGGGAACTAGGTGCAACCATCTTACGCAAAGCAAAAAGTCTAATAGCTGTTCATTATTAACACTAATCAGCATCCATTCGCACATTATTAGTTTGCTATGATCGCAATTGAAAGGAGTGAATAAATGGTAAAGAACTTTGTAAATATGACGTTCCTAATGTCGATGACAGGCTCTGTTCTGCAACGCTTTCGGGGTATCAGTGGCTTAAGTCAGAAGCAGTAGATGATAGGGTGCGGAATAAGTCACTAGCATTTGTGCGTGGCCCAAGTCACCTCCTATTAAAAGTTTACCTCTTACCAAAGGTATGGGTAAGCGTCATCCTTAAACCTTTGGTATAGACTGTTATGTTAATTCAAAGTGTCCACACCATAATATTGTTTGTGGATTAGTAGTTTTCATGACCATGGCATTCTGCATTAACAATAATCACAATTGAATAGGCTAAAGATTATTCAATTCGGTGCGCATTTTTGTTGCTGGAACTTCACGCTGCCAAACAACACAATGAAAAAATCATTCACTAATTACGTCTACTTGGCCACACAGCCGGACAGCGCTGGCTCGATGCCATGTTGTGCACTGAGTTCCAGGACCTGTTTAACTGGATCATGCTAGAGGACCTCTACCAGTGTGTACATGGACTGTTCGCAGTGCACCTTAATGACAAGCAACCCAAGAGACTTGCGGAAGCTTGCTGCTTGGCTGACAACTGGAAGATATTCATCCCATCTCATAGCACCGCCCACCGGTGCATAGTGCCACCAAGTCATTTCTCTGGATCCACACGCCTAAAGAACAGACACCATGGAAGCCTCCAACTTGCAACTTCTGCAGCAGAGTGCCACCTCAAGAGAGCCGGCAACCACCAACCTCCTCAGAAACCTCCTACGCCATGAATGGTGCCTCCTCCTCTCAAGACTAGTCAGACACCATACGGAGATCAGCCCAGCAGAGGGGCTCCCGCAAAGCCTGTGGGGCTACAGGGCAATACTCCACTGGATATTCCCTGAGTGGGTGTGGACCACTTCCGTTACAGTGGCACCCCTGGATGGCTCTACTCTACCAGTGACCCTGCCAGTTATGGTAGATAACGGCTCCAATCTGTGTCTCAGAGACCAGGACCAAGTGCCAGCCAGTGCCATTGTCGACGAGCACACCAAGTGGGCGATAACTTGTATTGGAGGATCCAAGACTGTTCCAACAGTCGTCCTGCAGGTTACCACTCTTTGGTGCACCAAACCTCACCGCCAGGGTACGGTGAGCACAATTAGGCATGGATTAGGGTTCCTATTGGGACGGGACCTCCTTTGGGGATGTCCCTCATCCACACCTTTCCAGGGCCAAGCTACCTCCACCACGGAGGCCTCCACTACCTCAACACCACCAGACTGGCACACTGCCCTTGTAGCAGGCGTGCCCCCGTCTGCACTACCTTCCACTCACCCACATGGTCGACGGAAGGGGCACTCTGCATGCATTCTAAGGCTGAGGTCTCCGGCAATTACAATCCAACACCAAACTTTTTTCCTAGAAACTATATGTACAATTGTGCACAATAGTCAGTACTCCGTTGAGCCAGCGAATGAAATGAATCTGCAACTATGAAACCCCAAAGCAGTTGAACAAGTAACTAATTAAAGACCCAACAGACGTGAGATGTTGCACCATCAGGGTAAGGATGGTAGTGGGAAGCAGATATTTTTCTTGAGCGTAAAGTCTGCATAATTTGATACCGTTAATTAAGAGAGTGATCATAAAGGTTTTGTTGTTGACGATACTTCGAGTGTAGAATGTGCAGTTAAGGATGTATGTGAAATAAATGTGAGAATAAAAGTGCTTATGAAGTCGTATTTATGAATTAGTATTTCATAGATGATTGCATCTTATCAAAAGACAAGACTGTCCACAAGATATCGATACAAAGCTTTCACCAACGGCGTTAAGGTGGTGATCTATAATCTGCAAGCCACCCCATAAAAAAAAAATAGCATCTATAACAGCAAATTAGCAAATTTTTCAGTTCACTTGCTTTATTATGGTAGCAACCATAAAAACTGATCTTATATATTATATATATATATATATATATATATATATATATATATATATATATATATATATATATATATATATATATATAATTTGCTGTTATAGCGAGGTCCGCTATAACAGCAAATTACCAAATTTTTCGGTTCACTTGCGGTATTATGGTGGCAACTATAAACTGATCACACGCTCTCGTGCGTCTTCTTTCTCTTATCCTTCGTCTCTTCCTTCTTCTCTTATCTCTCTCTGATAATCTCTCACTGATGATCTGATCTCTATACTCCCTCAGGGCATATATATATATATACGGCGATCTGGGGAGGAGCATAATAGCGAACGTCAAAGACTCCCGAGCCGACAGGAATGTTTTAGAAGGATCTAGGCGAATAGTTACATCATAATACGCGGCGTTTCTGACGACATGACGGCGCGTGTTGGGTTCTGTAACACACCTGGGGATTCTCGAACCATCATGAGAACAGGCGCATCCAACACGTGCGCAAATGCCTTCTCGCCGCAGACCTTCTCGAAGAAGATGCATTTTCCTTTCCTTTAATTTATATTATTTCGCTATAGAGCGATTACCATGACTCATCCATAAAGAAAGTGGGTGATATAGATGTAACACCCAATGCCAGTTTTTGGAAACTTAAAAATTATGGGTATATATCATTTTTTGAAACACTAAAGCAAAATGAAAGATTAAAATATTTTCACCAATGTAACAAATTCATATTCAATAAAAAGCTAGAAAGAAAGAAACGCAACAAAAATATTAATATCACAGAGATAAAGACAGAAACAATTGATAGGAGAGAGAGAGAGAGAGAGAGAGAGAGAGAGAGAGCTTCTGGGTAAGTGTGGCTAAGTAGACGTAATTAGTGAATGATTTTTTCATTATGTGTTGTTTGGGGGAGTGAAGTTCCAGCAACGAAAATGTGCACCGAATTGAATAATCTTTAACCTATTCAATTGTGATTATTGTTAATGCAGAATGCCATGGTCATGAAAAATACTAATCCACAAACAAAATTACGGTGTGGACACTGAATTAACATAACAGCCTATACAAAAGGTTTAAGGATGACGCTACCCATACCTTTGGTAAGAGGTATATATTTAATAAGAGGTGACTTGGGTCACGCACAAATGCTAGTGACTTATTCCGCACCCTATCATCTACTGCTTCTGACTTAAGCCACTGATAACCCGAAAGCGTTGCAGAACAGAGCCTGTCATCGACATTAGGAACGTCATATTTACAAAGTTCTTTACCATTTATTAACTCCTTTCAATTGTGATCATAGCAAACTAATAATGTGCGTATGGATGCAAAACTGATCAGTGTTAATAATGAACAGTTATAAAACATTTTGCTTTGCGTAAGATGGTTGCACCAAGTTCCCTTCCTTATTAATGCTTATTGAGATATATGGATTATATACACAAAACACACTAAATAAAAACAAGAAAAAGGAAGTGAAGGGGAATATTGGTTGTAAACCTCTAGAAAGTGATATACCTTCCCCTGCATGTAACGAAAATCAGAGGTGCGAGAAGATATTTAAAACGGGAAGAGAAGTTCAATACTTGTTGTAAGGAGAAAGAACTATGCAACTCTAGCATTACAGACATGCACATAAGCATTCCAATAAAATGGTTCTGTATCTGTCCTGGAACTTTCGCAATACGCGAATTGAGGGAGCAATACTTCCTGAATGATACCCAGATCTGGAAGTTATAACAGGAAAAGTTATCAAGGGGATCCAGATAACAACATTAGTAGAGATATTGGATGCAGTGCCGCCATCCAAAGAAAATGAAGAAATAAGACTGAATGTCCAAAGAAGTAGAGTAAGTTTACCAAAAGAAAGAAAAACGATCGCATTGCCTTTTAAAGAACTTCAGCACTATGAACTTTGATCCTGAAAGGATATATCTTCAACGACCCAGAGACAACATTATCTTTTCTTTGTATGTGATCAGAATTTAGGTTCTCATTAGACACTAATCCTATTTAGTTTTCAAAATGCAAAGGATAATCGAAAAAGCACGTTGCAAATCGCCGATGATTTGCATTTACATATATATGGAACTATTATTCAGTTACCACACTGAAAGAGAGAGAGGGAACTTATTCATTAAAAACTCAGATAAAGGTAGATTTGGCTGTAACCACTGGCTATCAAAGTATCACACACAAACTCTGGCAAACGTGAAAATATAAATTGAAAAACTGTCTGTTTCAGGCAGTTCCAGCTCCAAGGTTAGAGTCCTTTACAGAACACTCAGTATAAAGGTAAATTATTGCTTTTAGAGGTTCATAAAAGTACAGTACGCTAATGGTATGATGAGGTGATGATTTTAGAAATGTAGTGAGAATTCTAAAGCTAGTCTCACGCTGAGGAAATGTGGTTCCATCGTACACAAACAATCGGGTAATTCTTGGACAAAACGTCCTCACTCCATGTAATGAATCATAGTATAGGTATTATAAAAATAAATAAATAAATAAATAAATAAATAAATTAAATAAATAAATAAATAAATAAATAAATAAATAAATAGATAAATAAATAAATAAATAAATAAATAAATACCAGTTTATAAGTCATAAAATCTACTGTTAGTATATACTCTTTACCTACACATGTGAGTGAGCGGGAAAGAGAAGGGAAATGAAGTAAGTTCGGTTTGCTCGCCATCGATGGATAACGATAAAAACAATGATTCCCTCAAGACAATTATTCTATTAAATTTTTTGTTCAAACAATAAAGAACAGGGAACAATTTACTGTTTCTCGAGGGTTCTAACTTATCGACGAACTTTGCCAAGATACTTGACAACAACTCATTTTAAAAACTCTGTAGCCGTGGCGACGTGGAAATCATTGATCCCATTGCATGAATGGTATTCTTATAAATCTTTCATCCGATATAATGCAGCAAAAATTCTATGTAATCCATATTTGTGCCTCTGTTTTTGTGACCTTCAGATTCATTGCTTAGTGATATTTGGAGACAATTGAAATGAAGCTAAAATGTCAAGGACTCCTTGTCAGTTAGGTATGACTGATTAACATCCTTTATCTCTAATCTGTGATTTCTCTTTTGATTTCGTGGAATAAGAATGATCTATGCATGAATGTATGTTAACCTACAAATTTATTTCGAAGGTAAAACTTATACTCATAAATAAAACATTTTCATGAAAACATTTAGTACGATAAATGCAATGTACAAAGGACACTCTCCGTTAAGTAGAAACATTCAGAATAAACTTTGAATAGTTAGACCTTTTTACCAAAAATAATACCTTTTTTCCAGAAATAATACACTGTATCACTAAATGTTGTTTTAAGCAAAACAACATTTTGCCACTTTTCCAGTGGCAAAACCCACTGCCACCGGCCTTGGACTCATAAAATCATCATAGAAATAAACCAGTCTGAAAATAGTTACATTATTCATAATCAAGGGTTTTCCCCACTACTGTTTTCTGCGATTGCATTTTCTATGTAGTCGTTGTTAATGACTTTTGAATTTGTTGGATACTTTGTCCACATAAACATTTTCATTGTATTCTTACATTTTATACATTTCTTAATAACTTTTCCAGCTGCTCAAAATTCCACCATTAAATAACCTTTGCTTTGCCAGTGTACCTATCCATGTTCTTTGCTATGATACCTAAAGTACCTAATGTAAGCTGCATTTACGTTTATCCATTTATGTGAGCGTGCCATTAATATCCTGCTTTGCGCTGACCTTTACCTTGTTGACTTTTGTCATATAATTTTATATTATCAACCGCCACGGTAATTGGCAATTAGTAAAGCCCAACAACCGTACTACATAAAAACCCAAAAATCTGGTGCTTTACAACTCCGAAAATATTCAACCGACCGGGATGAAACTCTGGCTTTAGTAGTTTCCCACCAAGGTCTCTAATCTTGCCAAATTTCATCGAAATCCATTGAGCCAATCCGGAGATCCAGATACCAATTTTGCCATCCAGCGATAAATCAATGGGGTGGGGGGGGGGGGGGGGGGTGAGGGTCCTAACGTATTCTGTGGAGCACTAGCGGTAAAATATACAACCGTAATTATTCTGGAGGGCCGCCTTGCAGGGTTTGTTTTTTGAAATAATGAATTTTAATGTTACCATATTCCATTCAAATTAGCCACCAAAATTCAAATTTCCCGATGCTCAGATCGACTGCTCACAACATTAAAAGAGATACCGTTTTCTTAATGTGTATGAACAGCAAGTGGTGGTAGGAGAGAATGGCTGACTTACTGTCAATTATCTATCTATCAAACTCTCTGTCTTTCTGTCTATCTCTGTAATACTAAAACTGTTATGTTTTTGTTATTGGTTCGCCACACTGGGTCACAAGATCAAGTGTTAATTTAGCTGTGTCCTTTCTTTCCCCTTCCCTCTTTCCTTCCCCTACCCCTTTTCGCCTCCCCCACCCTCACCCTTCCTTCCTTCCTCCCCCTTCCCCACCCCTCCCTCCTCACCCTCCCCCTTCCCCTTACCTTTTCCCTCCTCTCCACGAGTACAAGATCAAGTGTTAATTTAGCTGTGTCATCCCCGTCCCCTTCCTTCTTCCTCCCCTTCCCTCTGCCTCCCAACCCATCTCCCCTCCCCTTTCCTCTTCCTTTCACATTCCCTCTACCATTCGCTCTACCATTCACCCTCTCATGCCCCCTCTACCTTACCCCCAATCAACACCTTCCCCCATTTAGCCCCCTTCCCTCTCCTCCCACATACCTTCCCTCTCCCCCCCCTCCCCTTCCCTATCCTATTCCTCTCCCATCCATCCTCCCTCTCCCCCCGTAAAACGGGGCTGGTGCTGCCGTAGAGTTTTGCTGACTATGAGTAGTGTTTCTGATGGCTCAAAGTGAAAGCATGGAAGGTTTCAAAGAAACTAAGGTCCTTAATACTAATCTATTCTAAAACTCACTTGAAAAAAAAAATTGAATTTTTGGCCTCTTTACGAAACTTGGAGGTCAAAAATTAGAACAATAACAAACAAATAAATATTAAATGTAAACAATAAACTATTTCAATACGGAAAATTACCACTTTCAACCACACCACACTCAAGCACACATCAACCACCTTACCTATTGAAACAAAACCACAAAAAACACCTATATATATATATATATATATATATTATATATATATATTATATATGAATACCCATACTATACCTGCCCATACCCACCCATATCCATCCCATACAGGTATATATATATAATTATATATATATATATAATATATATGTATTATACATACTATGTATAGTATATATATATTATATATATATTATATATATATATATATATATACAATATAGTATATGTAAGGAGAAAGATATGCAACCCTATCATTACGGACTTACCATAAGCACCAAAAGTCTATATCTGTCCTGGAACCTGTGGCCATACCCATATACCCATATCCATACCCATACCCCCAGGTATATATATATATATATATATATATATAGATATATATATATATTATATACTACATATGTAATATTATTGTATATATAGGATATATATATATATATATATATATATATATACACTATATAGTACATATAAGGGAGAAAGAATATGCACCCTATCATAGGATTGCATCATAAGCATTCCAATAAAATGGTTTCTATATCTGTCCGGATAAGTGCCTACCCATACATGTATACATACCCACGGATATATATATATATATATAAATATATATATATATATATATATATATTATATATATAGATATACATACATACATACATATATATATATATATATATATATTATACATATATATATATATATATATATATATATATATATATATATATATATATACCATATATATATTATACTATATATATATACACTCATACAACATCTATATATATATATATATATATATATATATATATATATATATACATAACTATATACTGCATATGTGAGGAGAAAGAAACTATGCAACCCTATATTACGGATATGCACATAAGCATTCCAATAAAATGGTTCTATATCTGTCCTGGAACTTTCGCAATACGCGAATTTAGGGAGCAATACTTCCTGAATAGATTCGGAAGTTATAACAGGAAAAGTTATCAAGGGGATCCAGATAACAACATTAGTAGAATTACTGGCTGCAGTGCCTGCCATCCAAAGAAAATAAAAGAAATAAGACTGAATGTCCTGAGAAATAGTTGATTTTACCAAAAAAAAAGAAAAACGATCGCAGTGCCTTCTAAAGAAATTCAGCACTATGAACTTTGATCCTGAAAGGATATATCTTCAAACGACCCAGAGACAACATTATCTTTTCTTTGTATGTGATCAAAATTTAGGTTCTCATCAAACACTAATCCTGTTTAGTTTTTCAAAATGCAAAAGATAATCGAAAAGCACGTCGCAATGCGCCGATGATTTGCCATTCACACATATATATGGAACTATTCATTCAGTTACCACACTGAAAGAGAGAGAGGGAACTTATTCATTAAAAACTCAGATAAAGGTAGATTTGGCTGTAACCACTGGCTATCAAAGTATCACACACAAACTCTGGCAAACGTAAAATATAAATTGAAACTCTCTGTTTCAGGCAGTTCCAGCTCCAAGGTTCGAGTCCTTTACAGAACACTCAGTATAAAGGTAAATTATTGCTTTTAGAGGTTCATAAAAGTACAGTACGCTAATAGTATGATGAGTTGATGATTTTAGAAAAGTAGTGACAATTCTAAAGCTAGTCTCACACTGAGGAAATGTGGTTCATCGTACACAAACAATCGGGTAATTCTTGGACAAAACGTCCTCGCTGCATGTAATGAATCATAGCATAGGATATATAAATAAATAAATAAATAAATGAATGAATAAATAAATAAATACATAAATAAATAAATAAAATACCAGTTTATAAGACATAAAATCTACTGTAAGTTTATACTCTTTACCTACACAGCTCTACGTATACATGTGAGTGAGCGGGAAAGAGAAGGGAAAGGGAGTAAGTTCGGTTTGCTTGCCATCGATGGATAACGATAAAATCAATGATTCCCTCAAGACAATTATTATATTAAACTTTTTGTTTAAACAATAAAGAAAAGGGAAACAATTAATGTTTATCGAGGGTTCTAACCTATCGACGAACTTGCCAAGATACTTGACAACAACTCATTTTAAACGTTAGAACTCTGTAGCTGTGGCGACGTGGAAATCATTAATACCATTTCATGAATGGTATTCTTAAACATTTTCCATCCGATATAATGCAGCAAAAATTCTATGTAATCCATATTTGTGCCTCTATTTTTGTGACCTTCAGATTCATTGCTTTAGTGATATTTGGAGACAATTGAAATGAAGCTAAAATGTCAAGGACTCCTTGTCAGTTGGGTATGACTGATTAAACATCTTTTACCTCTAATCTGTGATTTCTATTTTGATTTTTTTTGGAATAAGAATGAACTATGCATGAATGTATGTTAACCTACTAATTTATTTCGAAGGTAAAACTTATACTTATAAACAAAAACATTTTCATGGACACATTTAGTACGATAAATGCAATTTATAAAAGAAGGACACTCTCCGTTAAGTAGAAACATTCAGAATAAACTTTGAATAGTTAGACCTTTTTACTAGTTTTTTTGCTAGTTTTCAAGTGGCAAAACCCACTGACACTGACCTTAGACTCATTAAATCATCACAGAAATAAACCAGTCTGAAAATAGTTACATTATTCATAGTCAAGGGTTTTCCCCACTACTGTTTTCTGCGATTTGCATTTTCTATGTAGTCGTTTGTTAATGACTTGAATTTGGTATCATGATAATAACTCTTGTTAGACAGCTTATGCAACATTACTGGATACTTTGTCCACATCAAAAAAACAATTTTCTTTGTATTCTTACATTTTATACATTTCTTAATAACTTTTCCAGCTGCTCAGACTTCGACCATTAATAGCCTTTACTTTGCCAGTGTAACCTATCCATATCTTTGCTATTATACCTAATGTATGCTGTATTTACGTTTATCCATTCATGTGAGCGTGCCAGTAATATCCTGCTTTGCGCTGACCTTTACCTTGTTGGCTTTTGTCATATAATTTTATATTATCAACCGCCACGGTAATTGGCAGTTAGTAAAGCCCAACAACCGTACAGCATAAAAACCCAAATCTGGTGCTTTACACTCCGAAAATATTCAACCGACCGGGATGAAACTCTGGCTTAGTAGTTTCCCCACCAAGGTCTCTAATCTTGCCAAATTTCATCGAAATCCATTGAGCCAATCCGGAGATCCAGATACCAATTTTGCCATCCAGCGATAAAATAAGGGGTGGGGTGGGGGGGGGGGGGGGGGGGGGGGGTGAGAGGGTTCCTAACGTATTCTGTGGAGCACTAGCGGTAAAATATACAACCGTGAAATTATTCTGGAGGGCTGCCTTGCAGTGTTTGTTTTTTGAAATAATGAATTTTAATGTTACAGTTTTCCATTCAAATTAGCCACCAAAATTCAAATTTCCTGATGCTCAGATGGACTGCTCACAACATTAAAAGAGATACCGTTTTCTTAATGTGTATGAATAGCAAGTGGTGGTAGGAGAGACTGGCTGACTTACTGTCAATTATCTATCTAGCAAACTCTCTATCTTTCTGTCTATCTCTATAATACTAAAACTGTAATGTTTTTGTTTATTGGTTCGCCACACTGGGTCACAAGATCAAGTGTTAATTTAGCTGTGTCCTTTCTTTTCCCCTTCCCTCTTTCCTTCCCCTACCTTTTCGTCCCCCACCCTCGCCCTTCCCTACTTTCCTGCCCTTCCCCTTTCCCCTCCCCTCCCCCCTCCTCCCTACCCCCTTCCCCTAACCTATCCCTCCTCTCAAGAGACAAGATCAAGTGTTAATTTAGCTGGGTCATCTCCGTCCCCTTCCCTCCCCTTCCCTCTTCCTCCCAACCCATTTCTCCTCCCCTTTTCCTCTTCCTTTCACATTCCCTCTGCCATTACCGCTCTACCCTTCACCCTTCTTTACTATACCCCTCTACCTTCCCCCACTCAACACCCTCCCCCTCCCCTCCCACATACCTTCTCTCTCCCCCCTCCCCTTCCCCTATCCTTCCTGTCCCATCCTCCTCCGCTCCCTCTCCCCGTAAACGGGGCTGGTGCTGCCGTAGAAGTTTTGCAATGACTATGAGTAGTGTTTCTGATGGCTCAAAGTGAAAGCATGGAAGGTTTCAAAGAAACTAAGGTCTTAATACTAATCTATTCTAAACTCACTTGAAAAAAAAACAATAGAATTTTGGGCCTCTTTACGACACTAGGAGGGTCAAAATTAGAACAATAACAAACAAATAAATATGAAATGTAAACAATAAACTATTTCACTATGGAAAATTACCTCTTTCAAACCACACCACACTCAAGCACACATCAACCACCTTAACCTATGAAACAAAACCACAAAAAACTATATATATATATAATATATATATATATATATATATATATATATATATATATATACAAGTATCAACCCGCCATGTACTACCTCAGGTACTTCAACAAACAAACAATCGATTTGATTAATATATTCAAAATAGTCTCATCAACTAGTATCTCCCTTACAGCGATACAACTAATATGTATAGAAATAGTATCAGTCCATATATCAATAATATTACCATTTTCTTCAGCACTGCTCATATAGATGAATAAAGTATCAGTCTATATATCAATAATAGTACCATGTATTGTCAGGGTTCCCGTTGGCCGAGTGGACTTCGCGCTCGGGTACCAATCCGGTGGTCTGAAGTTCGATTCTCGGCTCGACTAACTCGGAACCAGCGGAATTTATTTTTGGTGGTGCTAGGAAAATTCGGTCCCAGAAAATTCGGTCCTGAAATCTCATTCTCAGAAAATTCGGTCCCGGAAAATTTCTAAAATCTAAATAACAAGCCCAATATAACCTTTCTGAAAAAAGGCATATAAATACATGGAAAATATGATGTTAGAAGAAATGAAAATCTTTTATTTCTATCAATAACTTTAATGACTCGTTTGGTTTAGAGATCAATTGTTTAGCAATCTAGACTAGATATTTTACAAAGATCAACAAGAGCGTGAGAACTTTGTGAGCCTGGGATTTGTTTACAAACGTAAACAAAAGGGTCCGTGGTGTTAAATGATGATTTTAGGTATTTTTGTCATATAGGACTTTAAGCACTTGTAATGGTATTTGACACCGCCTATATATAAGAAACGGTGACATTTGTAACTCAGTTTTAGTCACTCTTCTTCAAGGATAAGCACAAGTTTCCTATTTGAAGAACCCCATCATGACTGCAAGATTTTTAAAAAGTGAAAAAAACAAAGACAATACCAGTCAAGAGATACGAGAATAAAAACTCTTGTAGAATCATATGATGGTGAAGATAAATTAGCTTTCCTTAAGGCTATTGCTCATTCATTGCATTAATTTTGTTTTTTATGTTTTGATAGTTTAAACATTAGTTTTCGTATAATTTTTAAACTTCTACTGATTTATTTTAAATAGAATTTACCTATTTCAGGGTTTGATAAATTTGATAAAAAGAAATAGTATGTATGACTTAAATAATCGATTAAGCATGTGTTTTTATACATACTTTTTAAAGTTTTATTGATTTATTTTGCTTTGCATTTTCCTAAATTATGTTTTGATTTCTTTCGTAAAAGGAATATTATGTATAACTTTAATGATGGTTTAAGCATGAGTTCTTTATGTATTTATTGATAAGAAGGAACTTGTTACTTTATATTTTTTTGCTTTTTAAACATCTATGCATTTACAGTATTTTTTCTGATATGGGACCAAATTTTCCGGGACCGAATATTCTGGGACCCAATTTTCTTGATTTTGTGTACAGCATGCTATATTTTATATTATACTGTATAGGTTTTTTGTTGAAAAAACATACCTTTTTTTACACTTTTATTAATAAAACTCTAATTCTATACTTTGTTTATTTTTTTCATCAGTTAGATTACGATTTCATTGTCAGTATATAAATAATTTCTAGGACCAAATTTTCTGAGACCGAACTTTCTGGGGCCGAAATTTCTGGTCACCGTTTCTGGTGATAGAAATTCATTTCTCGATGTAATGTGGTTCGGATCCCACAATAAGCTGTAGGTCCCGTTGCTAGGTAACCAATTGTTTCCTAGCCACGTAAAAATATCTAATCCTTCGGGCCAGCCCTAGGAGAGCTGTTAATCAGCTCAGTGGTCTGGTAAAACTAAGATACACTTCACTTTAACCACCTACTATCAGCACTTTTCATATAGATAGAACAGCATCAGTCCACATATCAGTCCAAATATCAATAATAGTAATACCTACTCTTATTCACTCCTGCAACAGAAAAGAAAAACAAACTAAAAAATACACAAGAGCAAAATATAAACAATAAAATTGAACAATACATTAATGCACCAACTTGCTTCAGGAATAGAACATCTGTTTCTCTTTATACAAAACTATTTTGATACACTCCATATACTAAAAAAACCCAACTACCAAAATTGGGAATGTGTGGCATTGATATGGGTATGGGTTTGGGTACGGGTATCGGTTTGGGCATGGACCCTTTGTTAAAAGTGTAGTAAATCATGGGGGCACGTATGGTCTAGTGCAATACTTAATTTCTGAAAAGTTTGTTTGTTTGTTTGTTTGACAACCGAAGGTAAAAGGGGCTGGAGCTGCCTGTAGACTTTTGATGGCTATTATCAGGAGGGTTAATCTAGATGTGGGTATGAGTATGGTATGGGTATGGGTATGGGTACGGCTATGGGTATCTGTTTTGGTATGGTACAGATATGGGTATGGTACAGGTACGGGTATGGGTATGGGTATTGGATATTGATATGGGTATGGGTATGGTATAGATATGGGTATGGGTATAGTATAGATATGGGTATGAGTTACGAATAAAGTTGTTGTACAATTTTCAACTTATCCGTTTGAATCATCTCCTTTACTTAAGAAGAACCACTCTACTAAGATATCACATAGGAGACAAAGAAGGAACCAGAAATACTTACGAATGACAGTCGTAAGGAAAAACAAAGTCTTTCGCAAAAGCGAAACGACTAAAAATATATATATATAGATATATATATATATATATATATATATATATATATAGGTATATATATGTATATAAATATATATATATATAATATATATATATATATATACATATATATATATATATATATATATATATATATATATATATCCCATATATATATATATATATATGATATATGTATATATATATATATATATATATATATATATATATATAGATATATATATATATATATATAATATATATATATATATATATATATATATATATATCACGGAGAAAAGCCACATAGGTCTGAGGAAAACTATATATATAAAACCTGTTCAACACCATTCCTGTGTTATCTAATTTTTTTTCGATTTAGGGCGTTGCCATTGCAAAAATGGGCTGAAATCATAGCCAAAAGGTGATGAAGTCACAAAATGGTTAGTAACGCCCAGCCATAAGAGACATATATGGAGGTCAGGGGAAACAATGGAAGGGGTAGGGGGTATGGCTTTACTCGGCAACCTAATAAATTATGATGAAAGCGAAAAGCAGAAGTAGGCGTCCTTTCTCAATCAGTATAAAAAGCAAGTGCCATTATCATACGATTATTGAATAAACTTCTGTTTGGAAGAACATATTCTCGAACTGTAATCGAGTACCACACCTTCCCTGAAAAACAGGACGCCGTACCTTAAAAACTAACCATTGCATCTTCTTGACAATAATCGCATTATGTTCCCCACACCCCAATTACCTGAAAAACATTTTAGAACTCATTTAACCTAACCCAACATAACCAACTAGGGGCATAAAAAAACCGTGACTCGTGCAATACTAGTATACATCTGGGAAACAGCAATAATCTGGATGAGTTCACCGTATTATTCTCGGCGATAAAGAAGAACAAAGATAAAAAAAGGTGTTACAAAGAAGAGTTGCTTTTATAAGGTCACACGTTTCTGAGTAGATACATTTGCTATGCGTATGTATTCAGATTGTATTGCTTGAAGAAGTGCCAGTGTCGATCTCTTAAGGTATGGTTAGCATTGTTCGTATTATACTGGGTCTCGCTTCCTATCCTGGTAGAGAAAAAACTCCTGCTTCTACTTTATGCTTCCATCATAATTTATCAGGTTGCGGAGTAAAGCCCTACCCCCGACCCCTTCCTTGTATCCCTTGACCTCAATATCTGTTTCTTGTGGCTGGGCATTACTACCCCTTCTGTGATTTCATCACATTTTTTCCTTTGATCTATGTCTTTCGAGAAGAACCCCGACTATAATTACAAGCATTCAGTTTCTTTCCATTATATCTTGAGGTTCCTGGTCTTTTTAAAGGTAACAAGATCTCAAAGAAAATTTTTAATTAAGATCATTCACTGCTCACGGTGCGCAACACTGAAGATACCTTTCTTATTTGTAGTTGCGAAATTTAGTTATATACTTTAACGATATAAAACGTTCACAATTGGTTAATGGTCGACCTTTTTTTGTCAGCGTAATAAATATAATTTCGTAATAATCCAAGTACCTTTCCTTCATAACAATAATATTCGAAAAATATCAGAGTCAATGAAACGAAAGGTGTTTATCTTTCGAATGCTTCCTTTAATCTTAATTTTATTAGAATCTTAATTGTATAATTCTATTTATTTATTTGTTTGCTTATCTATTTATTTTTTTATTTTATATTTATCTATTTATTTTTTGGAGATATTGAAGTTATGTACTAAGCTTCGGGGGATAAGAAACTCCAAGGAAAATTAAGTACTTCTCTTTGTTTTAAGCAGTTAAAATGTTGGTAATCTTGTTATTTTCATTACGACCTGACATTCCAGGATACAGAAGAACGAAGCTGAATGCGTGTAATAACAGTCATGGTACGTAAAGGAAGACATGGATAAGAATGTATAATTATCAAAATGACAAAAGCCAACAAGGTAAAGGATAGGGAAAAGGTGGAAATTACTGGCACGCTCACATGAGTGAATATACGTAAATGCAGCATACAATATCAAAGAACATAGACTTGGCACACTGAATAATTAACGGATACTTACCAGGTCGCAGTCTGAGCAGCTGAAAATGTTATTAGGGAATGTATAAAACGTGGGAATGCTAAGAGAACATTTATGTGACCAAAGTATCCAGTAATGTGCAAAACATAAATACAAATAATTTATAGTAAATAACTGAGATCAGTAATGAGGAAAGTATGACTGAAGAGGTAAAATAGTATAGTAAAGATGTAAAAGGAGTAGAGGCTTATCATTAGCAGGCAAACTGTTACTTTGGCATAATCAGTAGCTATCTGTGGCAGCATCAGTATATAGTTTTTTTATAAAATTTCCAAGCGTTTATATACACATAATTACTATAAAGCTCTATAAGACACTCACTTGAATGAATACTTAGCATTTTTTTTTTTCATTATTATTACGAAATAATACCAAGAGCACTAGAGTATTACACGCAAGATTGAAAGCATGCTGTTCCATTCCGCCAATTCTAGAAATGCCGAATTTCGTGTTAGTATTCCATAAGTATTTTCTTTTTCTTCTTATAGCAGAAATACTACAAAGTGTATTTTATATGATTATCAGATGAACGATTCTTTTTTATATACGGGATAACTCTATAATGTTTATTTCCAGGAGTCCGATTTTATTTTTTAACCTTAAAGCGTGAGTATGATCTCCTTTATATGTAAAAGAAGACATAAGTTCTTCTAAGAAAACTTAACATGACATCATGAAATACGTTTTTGAAGTGAAATGAATAATATGCCGTCAAATATTTGTTATGCCTGTGAAAATATAGTATGCTTAATTTGGGAAACTAAATTTGATGAACGTAAGGGGAATTCTTTCTCTCTGGCAAATTATGATTTCAGATACTATGTTTTTTCGTTGTTACTTGAAATAACGACTTGGTTGATAAGTAACTCGAGGGGTCGAATTAAAAACAAAGGAGCGAGGGTGAAGGGGATCACCTTTATTTAATGCCAAGCTTTCGTTATGTTACATCAAAGCACTTTCAAGATTAAGTACAATTATAGATGACAAGTATTTGTAAAATAATACGTAAAATTTTTTTCTATAAATATAAAAAATGAACACAGCAATGGTAAGATAAAAACCTGAGTTATTAAACCGAATAAGTATAACAAGAGAAAATTAGACAAACCGAACATATAAAATATTAAAACTATCGGTGAGGCACATGCATCACTGCTAAGAGTCGTTTCTTGTTCATTATGTCCACTCACTAATCACTTCAGAGCTGATGGCCAACATGGAAACTCTTTCTGCAACATGAACGAAGATGATTCTATTAGAACTAATCAGACCGAGGACAATTTATTGCATTATGCCCAGTTTTAGGATTTGTTATGGGTAGTCTTCCGAGTTCAGCTATGATACTTATCTTTGCCACAAACAAAACTAGTTAGGAGAGTGTTTGGTAAGTTATAAACCACACTTCTTTAAAATCACTTGTATGACTGTTTCTTTTGTGTGTGTGTGTGTGTGTGTGTGTTTGAAGAAAGGTCTAGCTAAGGGTTTTGGAATATTTCAACTCGAACATTCCAATATCAAATTCGCCATGGAAGAGGAAGCTAGTGTTTTATATATATATATATATATATATTCTTACTGTAATGTACCAACGACTTGAAAAAATAACCGTTCTTTTCCTTATTAGTTCCCGATAAAAAAAAAAAAAAACAATTAGATTGGTCATGAATTTTCACAGCAAAACTTACTTGAATTTTAAATTCATTAATATCCGTCAGTAGCTGATAACTTTTATTTAGGGTATCCTTTGTAGAGTAAGAAATATGCAATTGAATTAAAGATTGAAATATCTTATAGGAAAACACCAAATAAATTCTCTACTCGGCATCCCTCTCAGTTTTTGTCATTTTTACGAGAAGTAATTTTAGAGAATTGCTGAAACTTCCTGAATGTGAAATCCAGTTCCAAGAAGCCGTAAAATAGAAGGCGAAACTAATGGTGTTGCTTCGGTCTGCAATTTAGAATACAATTCTAATAAATCTCTGGAGACCATTCAGAGGATTTTTTTTTTAGTGTCAGAGTAATTTAAAACCAATTGCGGACTCCATCGTTTCTAGACTTATGAAAACTCTATTGCGAATATATTTCTGCTATAATGGCGCTAAAATTGATGGACTTCCCACTTATTGATTTCTCTTTGTGCAGTTAATTACAACAGCTGCTAATATATAAAGAAAGTAATCGTTAGTTAGCTTATGCCTACATATTTATTTTATCAATACTTCTACCTCTTATGAGTACACAATTTATAATCTTAATAGTTACTCAAACTTACCTGAACGAATTTGGTATTTAACGAACTCAGAACAACTTTTTCAATGCTTCAATCTCTCAGTAAGTATCATTGTCTAATTCTATTTTATTATTCAGGCTAAAAGAAATCTGTGATCAGATTATGACTGTTACTTCGACTAAAAGAAATCTTTGGCCAGCTTTACTGTTGAGAATACTGTCTATAGTTCAAAGAAAGGAAACAGTGAAAAATGAAGGTTATCGTAATAGTGCAGGAATTACTGAGCATTTGGTATCAATTTATTAGTGAATCAAGATGAAAAACTCGTTAAAATTGACACCAGTATACAGGAAGCATTTGCAATAACAGTTGCACTTCAAAATGTGTTAATATTTGAGTTTTGTTAGGAAATGGGCGCAAGATAAGATAGATTATTAAGGCTGGTCCTTTATTTTTAGAATGTAGGCCAATAGATAAGTGATGAAAGGTAATTAACCAATAGAAAGATTAGAACCTTAGAACTTATAAAATATTCAGTATTCACTGAACTTGATAAGGACTTATTACATAAAAGAAAAATGCTAACACATAACTTCACTTAAATCACCGGAGGCAAGAGAGAGAGAGAGAGAGAGAGAGAGAGAGAGAGAGAGAGAGAGAGAGAGAATAAATCCCAAATCACTCTTGCAAACAAAAGATTCGACAAACTCCTTCATATTAGCATGTATAGTATGAATGCTTTGTATGTAGTACTTCCTATTTCTTTCCTTTTTTTTTTCTCGGAACATTATTTTCATGCAAAATACAAAGCCAATCTCGGCCAGCAGAGCGTGAGACTAAATTCCAGTGGCAATGTCTCAGGTGAAATTGTAGTGGCCCGAATAAATAAGGTATTTGGAAACTGGCTGGCTTAAATTCGGTCCCAGACAATTGCAACAAATGTAGAAGCCAATGATTCTCAAAGAAACTAAAATTTAATCCAGGTGGATCGCTGAAATTTATGAGTCATTGATTACCAATAGAAAGAAATACCTACAACACAAAAATCGATGAAAATGAGATTAGGTCTAATGCAATTCTATCGGGTAAACGGACAAAAGCTGCACTTCGGATAAAAAAAAATGGAAGTGAAGAAATAGCAGAAAACTTTTACAGAAGCATAACAAAACAAAGAAATGGTAGAATTTGACTTGTATTCAGGCAAACACTATCCGACTAGTGATACTTTTCAGTGGTGAGGTATTCCTAATTTTTCATTGAATTTCTCTGGTTAAGCGCTTTAATTTGACGATTAATTGATTTCAGTGAATAGTCAAGAACAATTCTTCGCTTTTCCCGGAGAGTTAATCGGAAAATGTTTGTTTCATTCAAGAGCCTAATATTTCAACACTATCAAAATTTGACTTTGTAGCGACATTACTTGAAGAAAAGATTCCTTATTCTTTTTTGTTCATTTTGATTTATGTTACTTCTCCTTTAATTTACATAAGTTAAGTTAAGTATATCTTAGTTTTACTAGACCCCTGAGCTGATTAACAGCTCTCCTAGAGCTGGCCCGAAGGATTAGGTATTATTCGTGGCTAGGAACTAATTGGTCACCTAGCAACGGGACCTACAGTTTATTGTGGGATCCGAACCATGCTATATCGAGAAATGAAGTTCTATCACCAGAAATAAATTCCTCTGATTCCGCGTTGGCCGAGTCGGGAATCGAACTTCTGACCACCGGATTGGCAGCCGAGCGCGAAAACCACTCGTCCAGCGAGGAACTAATTTACGCAAGAGAATTAAGGTCTTTCGTTTAAGTACATTTTAGCATCATGAGTACCATAATATTGCCCGATGTCAAAGTAATTTTACGGTCCTCAGAAATGCTTATTTAATAACCCTTGCATTCGAGCAGAGCTTTAAGCAATCATACTCATACCCTTGTATGGGAACTTCCTGCAATTCGTCATACTTAGAACAGCATCCTACCTTACAATTTTTAACAGTCATTTCAGTTCTACACTTGAAATGGCTTAGCATGAACGAATTCCAGCTAATAATGAAGAAGCTGGTCCATCATTTTTGATCATTCACTGAAGTAGTATAAACATTTTACCCATTGCCTCATTATTGTCATAGAGGTTATTGCTTCTTATTTATGTCCTTAATAAGTGATGCTATTTTCTTGATATTATCATTCGACCTCTACGTGAAAAACTTCCTACATTAAACTAAATATTATAGCTAGATATTCACTGTGGTTATTGTTATTTTCTTCGTCCTATGGCAAGAGCTATTGTAATTCATTTGTAATCTTCTCGAGAGGAAAGGGTTCAGATTTCCTCGATAAACTGCATTTTATTTCAATCGCTTCGGTCAGTTTTTCAGGCTATTCCACCCATAAAGGCAAATGTGAAGATGCCATCAATAGCAATATTCTCTTCGTAAGTTCATTTGGAGTAGTTGAGACTCAAGTGTCATCTAACAATGAACTGTTTGAATTCCCATGAAACACGGCCAGCACCTATCGTGTTAGTTGACTTTACTATATCTTTTTAACAAATGAAGAACAATAAAAGAGGATGTATGATAGCAAAGACATTCTATTGCCTTGCGTATTTAAAAATATCGTCAGAATCCAGTGTGAAGAAAAAAGAAAAAATTAATTTAAATTCTAACACTCTGACTACTAACTGTAAAACTCTCCTCCTTCATACACACTATTCAATAACATTAATTGACAGTCGGAAAATTAGGCAAAATAGAATTCTCTCATGTTGCAGATACAAGTGCTCTAATTTACAACGTTATTCAATCGTTCTAATTATGAACAAATATACTCTGCGCTTGAATATATCGTGTTCTACAAATGAATCTGTTCATTAACAGCATACTATGCATATAGAGGCTTCGTTGAAAATATTTTGTTGGTCCATAAAACTTATAGAAAGCTACCTAACACCCCACCAATTAGGCGTTTCATCCAATAGATGAAATTTCATCTATATATTCAATAAAAGAAAAAATACGTCAGGAAGAAATTAACTAAATAAATCAGTTTAAAAAACGAGGATAAAAGACGTAATAACTAATCTTGAATTATTCAACTCACTGAAACAAAACCAGTCGATAGTATTTAGGAAGTGAATAAAAATTATGATTTGGACGTAACTGAATGTTAATGATTCTCCCATATATAAAACGCCTCGGTCTGCATCTTGAATGAACATGGAGTTACTAAAGTACATAAGGGAACAAGAGGCAAATAAAAATGACCTTTGCTCAGGCGCGTAAAAACTCTGAAATCAATTTTTTTCCAAATTGTTTTGTTAAATCCTTCTCTTCTATGGCTATATAACGTCATCTCGCCATCCCATATTACCTTTTAAAGAAACAAAATGCCGAGGAATCCTTCCATTCATCATATATTAATCACCATGTGTCAAAAAAAAGAAAAAAAAAACTTTTAGACCTCAACTTACGCTCTTTGTATGTTGATTTCAAATTTTCATTCAAAACTAGTTCCTCGTTGGACGAGTGGTTTACGTGCTCGCCTACCGATTCAG
>NC_061091.1:36722579-36750079 GCF_015104395.2 Macrobrachium nipponense
TATATAAATTTATATAATAGTATATATAATATATATTAGACCTACATACACCACAAACATATCATATAAGATATATATACTCTATATATACATACATACACACATATATATATATATACATATAGTATAGATACATACCATACAAACACATATATATATATAATATAGTATATATATAGATATAAGATATATATATATATATATATATATTATATTGGAAGATGGAAAAACTAAAGTTGTTGATGATATATATATAGTATATATATATATATAATATATATATATATATATATATATATATATATAATCATCAGCTTTTTCAATCTAGTTACATGGTGTTGCCGCATAACTTCCACAGTCTACACAACGATGTTGAGAGATGAATTTGGATTTGAAGGTTGAGAGGTTCTGTCGCACCATTAATCTTTCTGTCACAGGCTATGGGGACCCTGAGTTGTCGGTTGGATGCTTTAGACATCCAGGAGATGAAAATAAAAATATCTTGTAAAATATCGTAATATAGTTTTAACAGGTGTAAACTTCATGAGAGACTAGAACACACCATATTTGTTGACGACAATGGAAGTTATTTTAGAAAGCTTAATATCAACAAAATATGATTACATTTTAAAGATGCTAGATGGTCCTCTTGAAAATAGCTAATTACTAAGTGCTACTCTCCAAGATTGGAAACTATAAGCAAATATGGATTCCTATTTTCATCAAGAAATTGTGTGGGTACCTAAATGATAAAAATTATTATGCAGCAGTTGTCTATTTCACTGTTATTATATAATAGAAATATTGCTTCCATAACATAATAATGTCAGGTATACAATAGACAGCCTCTGGTGCAGAGTAGTTGTGAAACAAAAGTCAATTAACTAATCACAATGCCACAAGCACTAGAACGGAAAGTGGTATTTCTCTACCGAAATACCACTCGTGAAATTATACATATTCAGCATCTCTACGAATTTCTAAATCATGACTATATGAAAATGTGGCTTTTAACAGGGGTTATGAAAACCACATGCTGGAGGTATAGGACTTAATGTCTGGATATTTGTATATATTCGATTTTAATGTGTCAATGTATATATATATATATATATATATATATATATATATATATATATATATATAGATATATATATATATAATATAATATATATATAATATATTGTGACGTTTATAGATCGTTCCGTCTACCCAGATATTAATTAATTAGTTTGATTTGGAAAACGGCAGCCATTTCTTCCAAATATCAGCTGATTTTTAGGAAACGCAGGAACCAAAACCCGCCAGCCAGAGGTAGTGAGTCCCCCAGTTGGGGGAATATAGTCTTTTGTCAGTTTTAGGGACGTATCTCGAAGGGAAGGATGTAGGCAGATTGGTACTTCTTAGACCTATATCTTAAGCTCCTTTTCCTGTGACCCCTCTGCTGGCTTTATGCTCTGTTTCCAGGATTTGCCTTGCTCGTGGGGGGTTAAGCTGAATCCCAACACCCAAGCAAACCGCCTGCGTTCTGCCCCAGTCGGCTGCGAGACGTGACCTCGGACGGATGTCCAACCACCTGCCTTCCTGTTAGGCCTATCCAAGTCGTGAGTGGCGCGCCGATCGACCCCAGGCCTTAGACAAAGCCAGTCCCATGCTTTTCTTTTTAACAAAAGAAGCCACTGGAAAACCTGACATCCAGGTACGTCTTGTTGGAAACAGCATATTGCCAGTCCCTCCGTATCACCACATTATCTATTTGATATCATTCTTCCTCCCAATTCAATTTCCAAACCCAAAAGGAACGCATCCTTTTGTTCCCTCTCCAGCCTCATGGCCGCATGCTTCCCCTTGGTGTTGATCGTCCCAGACCAATGAAGTCATTGCATACCTACAGTGAAAACATTAAATGGTTCCCTTCTCCCCAGTGTTTAGAGAATTAATTAATCAAAACAAAGAAGTAAATTTTTTTTCCTTTTATCTTGGTATCATCTGGGATTCTTTTCCAGATTCCTTGAGCCACGTGTCATGTCTCTGCCCGCAAGTGTTGCATTACTCAAGTTTATGAAACCAGCTAGAATTAATCCATTTTGAGCCAGCTATTATCCATTTGTGAGAGATATATAAGTCCTAACGTGTGGACGCTGCATTTACCTTTTCTCCAGGCCAGCAAGGGCCTTTTTTGTAAATAAATAGCTGTAAAGTAACGAGCTGAGTTTTCTGGCGACCTTTCCTCAAAGAAAATTATCACTAATTATCAGTTTTACGGTAAGTTCGACTAATTTCCTTCTGTCCTCCCTCAATTATTTTTCCGTTTACGTATATAGCCTCCTCAAGGCCCCGGCCGTAATACGTAAATATATGTATATATATATCATATATATATATATATATATCATATATATATATATATATCGAACTACAAATGTCCTTTAATATCTAATTCTCTCTACCTCGGAATTAATATATTTTCATATATGTTTAACCGAGGGGGAATTTTATTATTGCGATAATAGGATGGGCGATCGCCAGGCTCGAACCAGCGAACTCTCAATCCCAGGACTGGCAGTGAAGCCTAAAACCATACGTCACGCAGAGATGTAGTTCATGCCCGCCTCCCAACTGAAATTACCTGTTGCTCGCAGGTTATTTTTGTTTTTGGAGATGACAAGCCCATCTCGTCCTCGGTAGCGTAGTAGAGAGAATTAGATATTAAAGGACATTTGTAGTTCGATATTTGTATATGAATCACGGTAATGTGATATGACTATATAAATGACTACGTGCGGGCAAAAGCACTACTACGCTACCGAGGACGAGATGGGCTTGTGCAGTCTCCAAAACAAAAATACCTGCGCGCGACAGGTATTTCAGTTGGGAGGCGGCATGAACTTATATCTCTTGCGGTGGCGTAGTGGTTTTAGGCTTCATGCCAGTCCTGGGATTGAGAGTTCGCTGGTTCGAACCTGGCGATCGCCCATCCTATTATCGCTTAATAAAATTTCCCCCTCGGTTAAACATATATGAAAAATATATTATTCCGAGTAGAGAGAATAGATATTATATTTATATATATATATATATATATGGATATATATATATATATATATATATATATATATATATATACATATATAATATATAATTATTATAATATATATATTATATATATATATATATATATCTATAGATAATATATATATATTATATAATTATATATATTATAATTATATACTATATATATAATATATATATATATATATATATATATATACCAGATATATTATATATATATATAATATATATATATAATATATATATATATATATATATATACAATATATATATTATATATATATATATCTATATAATAAAAAGGAGCCCATAAAAAACCCAAATGTAGAGAGAAAAAGTACTATATTTAGAGACCTGCTGTCTCTCTCTTAGGTATATGAATGAGAAAAGTTTACAGAAAAGGTGGTATTTATACCAAGAGATTCGTCCACAAGTAAGCCAATTTAGGTCACCCCCGCTGATAACTTCCTTTAATCTTCTTAGCGTGGTTTTGAATGAACACTGCGTCGACGATGTCGGATGTCCAATTCCCTTTGAGATGTTCATTACCTGCTTCTCTTTTATTAAGGCCGATTTCCATCATTTGACTCTTGTACCGGCAGTTGCTGCTATAAATTACACGTGACATATTCAGTTTAGTTCTATGGTTATGTTCATTTATATGATTGAATAGCCGAGTTCTGTTGTCCATACCTAACTGACCGTTTGTGTTGTATTAATCTGGGGAAGTGATTTACCTGTAAATCCGATGTAAGATTGGTCACAGTCCTGGCATGGGATCTCATATACCCAGAGTCTTTGGGCGATGAGATCCCATGCCAGGACTGTGACCAATCTTACATCGGATTTACAGGTAAATCACTTCCCCAGAGATTAATACAACACAAACGGTCAGTTAGGTATGGACAACAGAACTTGGCTATTTTCAATCATATAAATGAACATAACCATAGAATAAACTGGAATATGTCACGTGTAATTTATAGCAGCAACTGCCGGTACAAGAGTCAAATGATGGAATCGGCCTTAATAAAGAGAAGCAGGTAATGAACATCTCAAAAGGGAATTGGACATCCGACATCGTCGACGCAGTGTTCATTCAACCAACGCTTAAGAAGATTAAAGGAAGATTATCAGCGGGGGTGACCTAAATTGGCTTACTTGTGGACGAATCTCTTGGTATAAATACCACCTTTTCTGTAAAACTTTCTCATTCATATACCTGAAGAGAGAGACAGCAGTCTCTGAAATATAGTACTTTTCTCTCACATTTTGGTTGTTTTTTATGGGCTCCTTTTATTAGATGGAATTCTGTTGTTACAGAACACTTTTACCAGTCATATATATATATATATATATATATATATATATATATATATATATTATATATATAGTATATATAGGTATATATGTATATATATATATATTTTTATATATACATATATATATATATATATATATATATATATATAAATAAATGGTTTTTTGTTTTTTGCCACCAAGGAAAAAAATGAAAAAGCGAGATAGCCAAGTACTTTCGGTCCTGTTTGGACCCTTTACTAAGGCAAACTGATTTTACAGGGAACAACATAGTCAAAAGAAGGCTTAATAATATACAAACTGACACTACAATATTAGACATAAGGGCGATTTTCACTCTACAGAAGGGAGGAGCCGCCTGAGGCTAGCCACACCTTGAAGGATACACGCAGTAAACAAATGATTCTTCCAGAAAAACAGTACATTGAAAAAAACACGGGAGCATATGCAATTTAATATCATGAATTCGTACACAAATTTTCCCAAAAAAATTATTATTAATGAAAAGACAAGACGAAAGAAAATATAAATATATAAATATCGAGCAAGAGAAAGAGGGAGAGAGAATATTGAACCAGAGAGAGAGAGAGAGAGAGAGAGAGAGAGAGAGAGAGAGAGAGAGAGAGAGAGAGAGAGAGAGAATGAAATAATAACTATATACATGTGGGCCTAATTTATTAGTTGTTCATTTAATTTAAGGTCCTTCATAAACACCTTACAAATATATGGGTCCAAATGGTACATTCCCAGACTAAGATTTAGGTGTTTTGATTAGTGATTTGTATAATTGCCGATTCCAATAAATTTCATGAAACATAATCATTAGATCTAGCAATTACCGAGGTATCACCTCAATTAATACAATGAGATTTTTCACTCAGATGGATAAACAGTGCATTTGAAGTCTGGGCTGTTCTAACTGAATACATATGTTGCTTAATAAGTACACATAAATTTTTACTTGACTGACCAACGTAAAACGAAGGGCAATCCTTACAAGGAATTTTGTAAATGATGTTGTTATTTGTTACGGACTATTTTTAATTAGCATATCTTAATGGTATTGTTATAAGAGAAACACTACATTAACATTTAAAACGATTTAAATTGTTGATTTTATGGTTTCAAATCCACGAAAATAAGGTAAGCTAAGTACATTTTTAGGCATTTCTTTTTCATTAATAGCAACATTATAAAATTTTTGTGAGCTTTTTGATAACATAAATCAATTACATGAGGTGGGTAGCAGAGATCGTTTCCTATCTTTTTTATGTATTCTATTTCTTGGTCCAGATATTGTGGACTCGGATACGCAAAGCGCGTAGGAACATAGAAGAAAAAATTGAAATTTTAATATTAAGATGGTGGCCAGAATAAAAATGTACATATGTTAAACTATTTGTGGGTTTTCTATAAATACTGAATTTGCATTGGAAAGATTCTCTATGTATTAATACATCTAGGAAAGGGATAACATGGTTATTTTATATTTCAACAGTGAATTTTATGGATGGCACTAAATTATTCAATTTAGACAGTAAATCATATACATCGATACCACCAGGTAAGACTACTAAGATATCATCGACATACGGTACCATTTTAAGGGGATAAAAGTGTGATATCGGGAGGTGGGTTATCTCTAAAAAACATCCATATAAGTTGGAAAGGAGAGGTGATAAAGGGTACCCATCGGCCATACCAAATAATATTTGTTGGTAATATTCTCCATTAAAAATAAATCTGCAATCCCAAATAACATAAACTTAATTAAGGAAATTATGTGACTAACGGACATAGGCAATTCATGCAGTACAAGTTCATTACTTAAATATTCTAGCACAGAGTCAATAGGGACTTTTGTAAACAAAGAACATACATCAAAACTGACAAAAATATCGCTAGGGTTTAGTACAATGTTATTTAATTTTTCCACAAGATCAAGAGAATTCCGGATGTGTGAATTAGATACAGTTCCTAGTAGCGGGGATAACAGTTTAGTAAGATATTTAGATAGTTTATAAGCAATTGATCCTACAGTACTAATAATTGGGCGCATAGGTTTGTTTTCCTTATGAGTTTTGACTAGACCATATAAATAAGGTAATGAGGGACACTTTGTAGTTAACTTACACAAAAGTTCTTTTTTATCTTTAAGAATTTGTTTGATATTGATATTAAAGTTTTTTATTACTTGGTCCAACGGATTTTTTGCGAGGTTTTTTGTAAGTTATTCATCCTCTAGTAAAGTATGCATGCGTGATATGTAGTCAGTTTTGTCAAGAACCACTAAACTATTGGATTTATCAGCCTTGGTAATGTGTAAGCTATTATCATTCTTCAATTCTTTTGAACTCTTTCTGTAGCGAGCGGGGAAGTTATTTTCATGATAGGCATGCGTAGCACTATATGTCATGCCTTTGATAATGTCTAAATGATTTTGTGGTAGGTCACAGTATTTTTCAAACTTATATAGAGATGTCGCTATTGATAAAGCTGAGGGTTTGTTACAAATGAAGAAAGACAACCCAAAGCCTAATGCGCGCACAAATAAGTGATAATGCAGTGCGCGCATTAGGCTTTTGGTGCGTTAATAGTGCAGTTTCGTGCGTTTTCTTGCGGTCCCATGCTGTAACAGCACACAGCACAAAAGTGCATAGGTGTAAACCAGTCTTTAGAGTCCATAATGATAAAATTAACTGTCCCATCATTAAACACCCAAACATAAGCTACTGAACTGTTCATTACTTGATGGCCCCATTTGTCTTGTTGTTTGTGTGTATGTCTTTTGTTTTTCTTTTTTTCTCTCTCCTTGCTTCATCAGTTTCCTTTTAATTCCCGTTGGGTAGGTCCTCCTTTTCGTGTTAATGGCGTTTTTATATTTTTTAAATGAATTAACATTTGAAATAAGAAAATACTGTAGTGTTTTGAGTTTGAAGTTATGATATATATTTTTTATGAATAATTGTTAAGAATCTACTCGCTATATTTCAGACTTGAAGATGCAACAATGTAGTTGTGAAAGTCGCCATTAGCAATAAACCTTCAATTGTACCGAATGCTTTCCCTGGACTCTTACAAGTATGATTTCGACAGTTGCGGCTCCAGTGTTTGAATACATACACACACACACACACACACACACACACACACACACACACACACATATATATATATATATATATATATATATATATATAATATATATTATATATATAATAACACGTCTTGCAATTCCACAATGGTCCCGTGGGTGAAGTATGTAGGAGATCCTCCCTTGAAAATGTGTGTGTGTGTGTATGTGTTCGTGTGTGTCTGGGTGAGGAAGAGAGCGAGAGAAAGAGTCTAATGTATATTCCATAAATGTCATCGCGGTGGAGTGAGGATTGCGTAGTCGAGGTCCTTCGGTTTGGACTATAGAAATTTTCATAGTGTAATGAATAATTACATTTGGTGCTTTTTCCCTCTTTTCCTCTCTCGCTTTCTCTCCCCCCACCCTGCCTGTAGGCAACAACAGCCGGCTAACAACTATACTCTGCTTTTTTCAATCTGTCCACCCGCCTGTGGTGCTTGCATATGGTAACACTGCGTCCCGGGCTTTAGATAGTTACGCTATGTGTAAGTTTTAGGTAAATAAAAGGATATCTAGGTGTACATTTGCAATTGAAAAGTGTGTTAATAATTTACTGAATGCGAATTACACCGTTAATATTCGAAATAGGCTATTATTATAATTGTTGAAAGTAACCTGAATATAACTATCTAAAGCCCGGGACGCAGTGTTACCACACGCAAATACCACAGGCAGGTGGACAGATGAAAAAAAAAAAAAACGAGTATAGGTATACATAAGACTCAAGAAAAATGCTATAACAAAAATACCACTAAACCAGACATTACAGTGGGTACTCAAATTTATGTTAAGAATCATGTACCAGAAGGTCCAAATGTAAAAGTTTCTCCCAAAGTCACTGGGCCATATAGAGTATAAGTGTTAAAATACATAAATACAGAGTAATAAATAAAAAGTGATATGAAGGAAAAAGGTAGTTCACGGAATCATGTAAGGTAGTGAAAAGAGATCCATGGTCTACTGAAGATATAGATAACATAAGAAAGGAAAATACTGTAGAAAATCCAATTACAACGAGGTATGACCTAAGAAACTGAAAGAGGTAAAAATGTGTATATAGTATTATGTAAATAGTGTTGGACTGAAAATATCATAACTGTGATTTATGCAGTGCAATTAATGTGGCTATATGTAAAAAAAATCTAGTTAAGTCTAATTTTTGCAGAGGCAAACATGCGGTTCATCATAGCACTAGTTTAGATTGGACTAATCTCTTCAGAATTGGAGATAAGAAAAGGTGCCCTGTTAAAAAGACATGGAAAGTCAAAATGATCAAGGACCTTGGAATAGTCAGTATATGTAGATATTTCCACAGTGCTCAAACGTGAAAATGAACTAAGAGATATCCAAAATAGTATGAAAGCAAACCTACAGAAGGGTGAGCATGAACATAGATAACACACTGCGAACAAGGTCCAAAAGATCCCCCTTACCCTTCATTGGAACGGCTCTAAATCAGGTGTTTGGAGTTGCTGCCGAAGCAAGTGTAGAACAAGAAAACAGGAAATAATTGACAGACTGAAAAAGTGGGCAGCCGCAACTGCACAGTGATAAATAAAGTGATTGCCTCTCACAAAAAGAAAAAAAAATGAAAGCCTCTATAAGTCAAGTAAATCAGTTATGTAACAAAAGAACTCAATAAGATAGAAAAACATATAAAGTTTTAAAAACCTTTGCACTGGAAAGTGAAGTGATGTTACAACACGAATCACTCCAAAAGAATTAGAAGACATTATTAAGTTTTATATAATTGAGGAACATTGCACACCTTTAGTAGAAGATATTTTCATGTACTATAATTTGACAAGTGCCAAAATAATCCATAACAGAATTATTTTAGTTCTACCTTTTAATACGAAAATTTCAAATGTGCTAGTTTCTGTTTATCCCTTTCCTATGTATATTGAAAATCAGATCATTAATAGAAAGGGCCTCAGTATTCATTTTTGCATTGGAAGAACATGGATTAAATAATAGCCTTTTTAGCTGATGAACAATTCAATGAATGTGCTTTAATTTTGAAGGAAAAGAGTATATAGTGATATTGATAACTTATATAAGACGACCAATGATCATTCCTGCATCCAAAAGTTGATTTTAAAATAAATTCAAGAAAAAGGATGTGTGCACACAGTCTATAAGTCATTTGAATCAACTATAGTTAATGAATGCTTTTTGTATTTTCATTAGATACTGTTATAGCCAGAGTCCCTTGTCCTAATGTCACCACTCAACTGAAATGAAAGAATATCAAGTCTTTTGCAACACAATGTAAGTTAATTATACCAAATCAATTATCTATGAGCCACACCTTTTCCACTGAATATCATTTCATCAAACGTATGCCATATAAGAATTACACTTTTGCAATAGACAAGTTTAAATTGTCTTAGCTAGGATTAAAGGAACTTGAGAACTTGAATTATGTTGATAACTATTACTTGTATACGAAACAGATAGCACCATTTCTTTCATTTTATAAGTCTACTGTAATAGTAGTTACTATTGTGCGTTTGTCAACATAGTGAGGCATTTGATTATCAAAAAGATACAAGGGATACTGATAGACATAAAAAGAAATGATCTATAATTGACGTTTAATATCCACATCATTTCTAACTTTTTTTTCAGATATTGTATTCTGAGTTTTCATTTATTATGCTTATAATTTAATGCATTTTTATTTTTTGATATATTTAACATTTGCCATGATTTTGTTTTACAATTTTATTACACTTATCCTTTCCTCCAGAGTTGGGAGAGCAATTTTGATGCGTATTTTGTTGACTCTCTAATATTTTTTTTCATATCCATTTTGTTTCATATATATATATGTACTAGATATTAAACATTGAAGGCAATGTTTGGTACGTGACCGAGTGATGTAATGATAGCTATAAGAAATAGTAGATAGGGTAGCGTAAAAACAGAGAGAGAATAATCAAAGTACAGCGAAAATAAAGAGAAAGAGAAAGAGAAGGAGAGAAAATAATCAGAGTATGTACAATGAAAATAACGAAAAAGAGAAAGAGGAAGAGAGAGAGAGAATTGAGCTTGGTGTGTGAGCCACAATTTGATCAGCAAAACCTTAGTCACAGGAAGTCGAACCATAACACCATCGCAATTAAAAGCTTAAAGACCGTCATAAAATCGCACCCATACTCAGCTTCATTCGACCTAGTGGACCTCGACCAACATACTCAGCTTCAATTCGAAGGAGATACGCTCCAGGAGAGGTATTAACATGTTAAATTATTGACTCTGCCTGGAAAAGGAGGAATTAACATGTTAACCCCACCTAAAAGGGATGGGGAAAAGATAAGGCAAGACCGCTCCACGAATCAAGAATCCAGTTGGGCGGAGAACCAGATCCTGCACCACCTAAGGAGGTGGTGCCGAATTCGAACCGAGGGTGGCTCAATTTGAGAAGGACAGAAGGACCGGCAGCCGTCGTTAAATGCAGAAACAGAAATAATGCCAGGGTCCAACAATAGATTAATAAGTTTTGTAGTTGTACTTGTAACTCTAATTCTTTGCACAGTAAAGAAAGAAACTCTGCTGTTCGTCTCATTCAAACTTCTCCTAAGAGACTTAGCCTAGTAAGATTACTGATCCAGAACTAACATTAAGAAGAAGCAAAAAGTTAACATAGAACTAGACTGCAAAACGAATTATCAAGAAGAAAGAAGCAGGTAAGAGATCATATAACTCGAACACTTTACCTTACAAAAACCCACCACACACACACACACACGCACACACACACACACACACACACACACACACACACACATATATATATATATATATATATATATATAATATATATATATATATATATATATATATATATATATATATATATATATATATATATATGTATATATATGTATATATATATATATATATATATATATATATATATATATATATATACATATATATATATATATATATATATATATATATATTATATATATATATATATATATATATATATATATATATATATTTACATATGGTAAATACATTAGATTTCTTATTGCAAACGGAATGATTTCACATATATACCAATACATTGTTTTCTGCGCTAAAATACAATCTCTCTCTCTCTCTCTCTCTCTCTCTCTCTCTCTCTCTCTTCTTTTCCTTAACACTCTAAGATTACGCTATCACTGCAAAGCCTTAAAAACGTAAATGAAGGAAAAAATGAAGAATTTCCGACGTTCGGGGCAGGATGAGAGAGATAAGAGAATTTCAGCAATTTTTAACACCAAGAGACCCAAGACATTATTCAAATCTTTCAAAATCCTTCCCTGATATATTTTGACAAATCGAAATATCTATCATGATGTATAAAAACTCAATGAAAAATCGAGAGAGAGGAGAGTGTGTATGAACTAGGTATAGCCTTGGGAGATGTGGATTCCAATTTGAAGAAAATATGGCGTTGTCAGGCCTCGGCACCAACTGTTGTTCGGACGTTGTTGTCCAAATGTCCTGCGAAATAATGAGAGAAGTCTGGCGCAGGAATAGTCATCTTGTTTGTTGTAGCGGTGTACTCACTGGGGAGGATGCGGATCTCTTATGATGGAGCTGAAGAGCCCAAGGGAAAAGGAAACTAGACGAGAGAATTGAGGCCTTGCGAGACACCATCCAGTTCCACAAAGAACTGCTTGTGATCTTGGACAGGATAATCGTCAGTTGCAGCAGAGCTGAGGTCGACTACTATGAAGAGATGCAGAAGGCGTTGGGTAGATCATTCATGAGGTGTTGCAACAACAGACCTGGCGAGAGAGGACCCACTCGCTCGAAGTTGAAACGTTGTTTCTGAAGAAGAACGATAAAGAGAGAGAAACAGCACTGGAAAACAAGATAATCAAGAGCACAGAAGAAAATCAGCAGATGAAGTACAAAGGAAATTGGACATATAAACCATGAGAAGGTAGGGACCTGACTACTCAGTTGCCAAAGGCAAACTGCAGCCAGCTTCAGAGGCCTGAGAAACTCCTACGAAAGAAGGAGAAAGCCTGCAGCTCAGCAGGAGTGAAGAAGCACCGCGGGAGGCGAGGCTCATCCAGGAACAAAATAACGCGTCCGAGGTGGCGCGAAGGAAAAATCTCGAGCTCAGGTTCCAGCGACTGCTGAAGGAAGTGGAAGACTTCTCGAAGGAAAAGCGTCAACTCCAGTGTGAACTTCAGGTGGCAGAACTCAAGAGGACGAAAGGCTTCTCAAATCCTCACGAATCTCAACGGGAAAGCGCTCTAAAGGACACACATGAAAGAGGACGAACGAACGAACACACTGTCTCCGTCTGTCTCCAAGGAAGGAGGAAGACTTCGAAATCGAGAAGAGACGAGTCGAAGCCTCCGGCAGATTCTCAAACCAACCATCAACTTCAAGCGTCTTTTACTCAGCCTCGACAAGAGAGACTGCCATCAAACACAAGGAAAAGAAAGAAACTTTTGGAGGAAACCAAATGTCTGGTTCATATAAGGAGCCCTCCAAAGTGTGAAAACATTATAGTACAAGCTGTCAGAGGACCGTCCACAAACATGTTATTGATCTGAAGGAAGTGGAAAAGCATGTAACACAAGAAATTCTAAATTCTAAATATATATATATTCAGAATTTCTGAATATATATAAATCCAGAGTTGGAGCCAAACAGGACTTCAAGAAGTACTGTAAATGCCAATGACAGAGGACCATCCACAAACATTTTATTGTTCTAAAGGAAGTGGAAAAGCATGTAACACAAGAAATTCTAAATATATATATATTCAGAAATTCTGAATATATATAAATTCGGAGTTGGAGCCAAACAGGACTTCAAGAAGTACTGTAAATGCCAATGACAGAGGACCATCCACAAACATTTTATTGTTCTAAAGGAAGTGGAAAAGCATGTAACACAAGAAATTCTAAATTCTAAATATATATATATTCAAGAAATTACTTGAAATGAATATATAAATCCAGAGTTGGACCGAAACAAGAACTTCAAAAAAGTACCGTATTTGGTGGATGAACAGTGCCAATGAGCGGAGGGAAGGCGCTCATTGCTGGCTAAACAAAAACCCTCTGCAATGATTTGGCCCTGTGATGACACCTCAGCAGTGAGGCTTCATGCCGGTAAAAGCGCAAGGAGAGAGAGGAGAGAGAGAGAGAGAGAGAGAGAGAAGCTGGAAGATGATGTTCGATAGCTGCGAGGAACGAAGAAATTATGTTTATTTTGAAATATCTTTGCTTTGTTAATCTTTGAAGGAAATGGAATTTTGACGGAAATAAATATGTTAAACTGTTTTTCTTACCGTTTTATTGTTTTCTCGAAGTCCCGGGATTGGCTTGGAAGTACCAGCAAAATCACAAGATTCCTTGAGCGCCAGGAAAGTCACAGATTCCTGGAAGATACCAGAAAAAATCACAAGATTCTTGAAGCGCTAGGAAAATCACAAGATTCCCTGAAGCCCCAGGATAATCATAAGACTCTTGGAAGCCCAGAACGTAGTTCCTCGTGGTAATATCCGAATCTTATTGAGGAAAACTTCACCGAAACCTAAGGTCGCAAATTCTGGCAGTATTACATATCCCGTCCCTCCAGATGGCACAGATGGAGGACCTGAAATTTCTTGTCTCCTCCACTTGCTAATATCACTTCTTATGTTACTTGTAGTACTAGGCATTTGAGAGATAGCAACTTTATCGAGAGATACAGTAGGATGGGACTTGATTGCCGAGACGTTTTTACTTTGGATTTTAAAGATTGCATCTACACGATCTCAACGTCATACGTTGACGTTTTTGCATGAAGTCTCGCCCTGCGGTATATTCTTTTCAGTTGGCTACAGATCCAAGCTATTATATAACCTTATTTGTAAACCATGTGTAATGTACCTCGTCAACGAGCATACCTGTGCCCCGTTCATTCTTGATTATAGAAACCATTTTGGGCTGAAGTCAGCGGAAATATAAATTTTTTTATGATTTAAAATTGTCATGACTCAATTAAGAGAGGTGATAGAATAGTAGTTTGAAGAGCAAAAAGAGTTGTTATAACACTTACTGGGAAATGGGAAAATTAATCATATCGTTAATAACCAATGGTTTCAAAAACGCTTCAGCAATTTGTAATGTTTGTTACTAAAGATAATAATAACACAGATAAACAGTTATTATAACTGTCATTATCGTGAGAAAATTTGAAGCGATACACGAATGGTAAAAGTCAGGAACATAAAGGGATCCATTTTCCCTGTGGGCAATTTCCTAGTGGCCAATTGTCACCAGATGCCCATTGAGTGCCCACATTCACTGCACCCTTCACATCAATATATATACAGTATACACACATATATACATACATAATCATATATATATATAATATATATATATATATATATATATATATTATATATATAATATATATTATATATATGTATGTATGTATGTATATATGTGTGTATACTGTATATATATTGATGTGAAGGGTGCAGTGAATGTGGGGCACTCAATGGGCTGCTGGTGAGCTTTCTGTGTAGGTTTATTACTGGAAAACATATAAGGTTTGTCAATTCCATTTGCTCATTAATCTAGAGTTAAATGGGAGATTTTTCAGGCGATGGACAAACTGCTTTTATGATTGAAAAGGCTTTCAATAAATTGACGTGATGATAACTTGCTTAATATCAATAGCATCTTTTGGTAGCTGAACAATAATATTGCAATTGGTATTTTTTTTTTCTTTTTTTTTTTTGCCTTATGTTAAAAGACGCCTTTCTTTAAACTGACGTAAAATGCGATCAAAGTCGAAACACGTTAATCTTTTAGCCGAGATGTATTATAAAATGTCACTTATCAAATAAAAAGAAAACGATTACGTTTACAGTCACACTATGTAAATATGTAATAACAACCGTCACTACTTCTACATAACAAATGCATAATCTGAAAAAGACAGAAGAAGAGAAAAAAATGGGGATAATTTTGTCCTTAGAACTTCTGTACTCATTCAAGTTACTCGGCAACTTGTTGGTAAGACTGAGGAGAGATTCTGTGACGTCACCGCATACCTTATTCGAGCGTCCTTGGCTGTTCTTCCTTACGTAGTGTTCCAACGAATACTTGCAGCCAGCGCTAGGAGATAATCAGGTTAGGGTTCTTGAAATAATCGGTGGCTCTCCTGTTTATGGTTGGTGTATATAACTATGCTGTATTTTTGGATGACTTATTGTGTTGTGGTATTATTGTGTTATTAAATATTTTTATTTTTGTAGTTCTGTTTTGTACTTGCTTCTCTTTAGTTTTGTTTGATGGGGATACCTTTATCCATACTGCTTTGTGGTTTCTATCTCTCTTAAGAACTTCTGGTTAATTTTGTAGAACACTTATCTGGACATCTCACTGATTTCTCATTTAATCTCTTTTAATTCTTTTTCATTTATCTCAGGAAGCTTTGAAACGAGTTTAGTTTCCTTTAGGATTCTTTTCTTACTTATTATTGTAACACACAAATTCACTGCCTATCACACACAAAGACACAGGGTAAACAGAGTTATAAACCGACACAAGTTATGCGTCCAGAAGCGAGTTCCTAACTAAACTTTCTTCGTTTCAACTGAGGTCTGGACCCATTCCTTCTTTGTAGCTCTGTAAGGGAGAAGGGAATATGTAAGGGAGAGAGAAGCTGAAATCTGAGGTTCGACAGGAAGAAGGGCATCAATAAATGGCAAACATAGAAGAAAAACAATGAATGGATAAAAGCCAACATATAAAAAGTAATTATATATAAATTACAACTAAATACATACGATACTCAACTTAGGCATTAAATGGTGTATAAGAGACCAATAAGTATTCGTTGCCAGTGTTCCAAGCAGGGGTCTTCAAATTATTTGAAAATCGAACAATCTTGTAGTATGATATGAGCATAGTGAATGGCATATCTTGAAGGTCAAACCGAAGATCAAGAACACTGAACATTTACCAGGAGAGGAATAGCATATCCAAGAGGAGAACGTACGACGTAGCTGGACTTCAAGGTACGTGTATGCTATCTATATATCCTTCTAAGCACTGTCCAAATATCCGTCTAGGCCACTGTCCATTATTTTCAGCATGACTTAGGCGTGAATTATTTACATGAGAATCATTTAACCTCGCTTGACTAGGGTCCCACACTGTCAATACGGCTGAAAAGACACGGAAAAGAAGCAGTTACCCAACTGGGGCACGTTAAGCTATAATTAATGAAAATTAAAACAAATTTTTTCACTGCACTGATGGTTGATTTTACATTCTTACGTTTGTTGTGTTGCTCAAAAGCAGACTGGTTGAAGTAGAAAAACCACCACACGAAGTAAAATTTTGAATAAAGAAAACCCAAGGAATCAAGAAATAACAAAATTCCAAGGATTCAAAAATGCCCTGCCCTCTAGAACAACTAGTTAGTTATATACTAAATTTTATTTTATAAGAAAATTTCTAAATTTCCTTTACATACCTCCACACTAAGACAAATATAAGTCATTATATCTATATTCATTATTTTAAAGATTCTCATTATACCCAGCATCTACTTACGAAATCAGCAAAGATATTGTCTATTCCCTTAATTAATACACTACAGTATATTTGTATTGCTGTAAATATAGTGACCAACGTAACAATCTCCCATTCTTTGCCTTTAAAATGTTCAAGGTAAGACAAAGGTCTGTGGTCACATTGCAACAATGAAATGTTACCGACAAGGTAATATTCAAATTTCTTAATGAGGCAAAAACCAAACTTAAACATTCCTTTTCAATAACTGAATAATTTAGTTCGGATTTATTTAATTTTCTTCCAGCATAGGTTATTGGATGGGGAACGTTATTCCAATACTGCAGTAAAACAGCTCCAATGCAATTCTGGGAGGCGTCACTGCGAACAACAAAAGTTTTTTTTTTGTTATGTCAGGTAATCTTAAAACTAGATCAGATTCAAAATAATGCTTCAGGGTGTCAAACTGCCGTTTAAGGTCAATAGATAACTCAAATTTATGGGGCTGGTTTTTCTTTAGTAAATTGAGAGGTCAGAAGTAAGATGAAATATTAGGGATAAATCTTTGATAAAAATTGCAAGTACCTAAAAAGGACGAAGTTCTTCTTGCACTTAGGATAATTAATTTCAATGATTTACTGCACTTATCTGGATCGGATAAATACAATTCTTAGAAATCTTAAAACCTAAGTAGGTTATGGAAGGTAAACAAAATGACATTTCGATGGCTTAGCAGTTAAACCATGTATCTCAAGTAAAGTTAATACATTATTCAAAAATCTGAAGGTGTTCTGACCAGTCCTTGGAGAAAATAAGTATGTTTTCAAAGTATAAGCTTATTCCCTTGACACCCTCAAAATCTTCTCTTTATAAGTCTGATATACGAAAGCACAAGCAGTGGATAACCCAAAAGGCATCCTAGTGAATTGCATCAATCCTTTAGAGGTCTGGAAAGCAGTATATTGACGGCTATTCGGATGCAAAAAAATTTGGTAGTAAGCTTTAGTAATATCTATTTCTGAAAAGTAAATGGCACCTGTAAACTTAAAGAAATCTTTATCAATTAGTGGCATTGGCTCACAATCAAAGACAGTTATTGAATTCAATGCACGGAAATCTAGTGCTAACCTATAAGTCTCATCAGGTTTTTCTCTAATCATGACAACCGGATTACAATAAGGGGAATCAGAAGGTTCTATGATACCTAGCTAAGTAAATTATTAACTTCAGATTCAAATTCATTACTCAAATGGACAGGAACAGGGTTAAAGCCTTGATTTTCAGAGGTTCATTAGTCTTAAGTCTAATTGTATGCATAACCGTAGAAGTACAGCCTGGATATCTGAGAAAATCTTTCCAAATTACTTAAAATTTACTTTTAATTCTGTAATCATTGGACTAGTTAAAGATTCACCAAGTTGGTAAAGATCTTTAGAAGTTTCAGAACCTAAAGAAGTTTCAGAACCTACTGTTGGTAGTTCTGTATCAGAAGAATCTTCAACAATACGAAAGTTAACCATCACATTAGATGAAGTAACTTCTTCTAGTACTTCTCTAGATGATAAACCATCAAAAGTATTCAAGCAAAACATAGATTTTCTAACATACTTCTTTAAATGATTAACACGGAAAACTTTAGCTTTTTCTTTAACATCCAAAACATAATCTACTTTATTTAATTTTCTTAGAACTTTGTAAGGACCTTGCCAAGCTAATAACAGCTTGTTATACGTATCCGGCAGCATTACTAGAACTTCATCACCTGTAACAAAAGATCTATTAGAACTATGAGCATCAAAGTAGGTTTTATATTGTTTCATAGCAACTTTTGTATTTTCTGCTGCAATTTGAGCAGTCTCTTCTAGTCTCGAACAAAGATCAAGAAGAAATTGGTAGCAAGTTTGTGTATCATCCGAAATCTTTCCATTTGACCACAATTCATGCAATATGCCCAATGGACCTCGAGCTTGGCGCCCATATGGAGAGAAACCGCTAGTGTCTGTAGGAATCTCTCTCATTGCAAAAAGAGCACAAGGAAGATACCTATCCCATTCGTTAGGTCTAAGATAGCATAACTTCTTTAAAATAGATTTTAGGATGGAGTGCTGTCTCTTTATTTTTCCGTTAGCCATCGGATGGTACGGAGTGGTAAACACAGGTTTTATACCAATTAGCTCATACACCTTACCCATCAAGTCTGAAGTGAATTGAGCCCCTCTGTCGGAAACAATGACTTTAGGAATTCCTACCCTAGAGAAGATGGTCACTAGTGCCTCTGCTATATCTATAGAAGTTATATTTTTTAGGGGGACTGCTTCTGGAAAGGAAGTAGCATAATCTACAAGAGTTAATAAATAAGAGCGATCTGAAGATGATCTTGGCTTTATAGGCCCAACGATATCCACTGCTACTTTCTCAAAAGGTACGGAAGTCACAGGCATTTTAACTAGTTCTGCCTTTGTTAGCCTACCCTTTGAAGCAAACCTCTGACATACATCACAACTCCTACAAAAGTCATAAATGTCAACAGTCATGCCTGGCCAGAAGTAAAGTGAAGAAATTTTCTGATAAGTTTTTCTACGAGAAAAATGGCCTGAGAAGGGGGACTCATGAGCTACTTCTAAGACTATATTCCTAAGCTGGTTAGGTACGACTAGAAAAGACTTGCCCACAAGTTGACTATTAGTCGAGTCTAAGATTCTCTTTAATAAAATGTTATTGTCATATTCAAAAGTGTACGTATGATTTTTACTAGTGAAAACTGTACCTTCCTTAGCATGATCCCTAATATCCTTCAAAGTAGCACACTCTTCTTGATATTTCACAAATCACTGTTATTAACGTTTAAATCTTTACAGCAGGTAGTAACAAAGGATGTACAGGAATTCTTTTAGATTCCTTACTAGACTTAGATCTGGTGACTACAGATACTGAATCGCACTTTTCTCTCGCAGCATGGAAAGTATCTTTAGAATCTGGCATAGTAGCTCCTTTAACATTACCAATCATAACCGAACAACAATCAATAGGTGCAACTACTACATCTGTCCACCCTTAAAAAATTGACAATCAAGAAACGCTCGAGTAACAGGAAAATCATTTTTTCGCCCTAGGTAATCATAAACTGACATGTTTAGGTAGTTTATCAGGTTGGATATTTGGAAAATTTTGTCTGACACCATGATGCAAGTACAACCTGTATCTCTCAAAATTGTGGAACATTAAGTCCATTAACTTTACCTGCACAGAAGGGGCCAAGATTACGATCATTACCTGTTAAAACACCTCTTAATTACCTCCTCTGCTTTGGGAGACTTGGGACAATTTTTTGCATAATGTCCACGGTCACCACAAGTGAAGCAAATTGGATTCTTCATTTGAATTTTATCTTTAGTTGTAATGAAGATAGATTTAGTTTTCTGGTTTTTGTTCCATTTGGACTTTCTTACTCAAAGATTTATTGCTCTCTCTAGTTCTGTTAGGATAGCAATCATGAGCTCCACAATATAAATCAGCCTTTCTTGCCATTTCTGTAGCATTAGTAAAACCTTGTTCCATAAGGAATAACCTAATATATTTAGGAATGGCAGACATAAATTGGTTGGTTACAATGAAATCTCTCACTGTCATAGTTCTTGTCAATTTTAGCACTATCTATCCAAAAGTCAAAGAGGCGGTAAAGGTTAGTAAGAAACTGCATAAAATTTTCATCTTTAAATTTAGCATACCTAAATTCTCTACGATACTGTTCTGTAGTTTTACGAAATGCTTTCAAAATAGCATCTTTTAATTTATCATAATCCTTGCAAACCTCATCAGGTAGAGTAGAGTAAACATTAAGTGCATCACCCGAAAATAAAAGAGCTAACCTAGGTGCCCATAATTCCTTAGGCCATCCACTCAGCTTTGCTAAATTTCAAACCTTATCAGATAAGCTGTAATGTCTTCACCACTTTCATACAGTTTTCAATTTAGGAATAGCAACGGAGAAACTATCCTGAGCATTAGTAGACTGTGGACTAACACTATGGAGGCTACTTAACTTTTTATTTTCTAATTCAAGTCTTTCATATTCTAGTTTCCTGTCCTCTCTCTCTTCTTACTGTTTCTATCTAATAATCTATCCTCTCTTTCACGGTTCTCATTTTCTTTCATCTCTTCTTGTTCTATCCTTTTATTTTCTATGCTCAGTCTTTCCTTAAATTTGGTATCAGCAAAAGTCATTAATTCCTTGCCACTCAACTGTAACTCTTTACCTATCTTAATCCAAAACTCAAAAGTTAATTCACTCAGGGAACTAGCCATGTTTAATAATGGTGAAAAAAAAAATTGTATAAGAAAAAAAAATATTACGAATTATAATTAAGACTCACGCCAAATCTCAATCTATTCATCATCTACACTAAAGCACTGATTATTCAGATAGAACTACCACCTAAATTCAGTAAAAGATAAGTTCATTCTTATCCACAGTTTAAAGCTTCGATGGATTAGCTTACACCAAGACAAATACAAGAAAATATCTAACAGTATCTATCCTATAATTGACTAAAACAGCTCTACTAACCTCACTCAGGTAAGGGTATATCTTACCTAACCTAACAGGAAATCCTCGGCACAAACAGCACTAGTACTAGGGAACCTGGGATACCATGAACCTGCCAGAACTCTGAAAGGCCTATTCCACTTCACAAGTACCTAACAATGTTTCCCCATGAATGCCAATATGTAATCCCGGGTCTGGGCACCAAATGTAAGGGAGAAGGGAATATGTAAGGGAGAGAGAAAGCTAGAAATCTGAGGTTCGACAGGAAGAAGGGATCACAATAAATGGCAAACATAGAAGAAAACAATGAATGGGATAAAAAGCCAACATATAAAAAGTAATTATATATAATTATCAACTAAATACATACGATACTCAACATTAAATGGTGTATAAGAGACAATAAGTACATTCGTTGCCAGTGTTCCAAGCAGGGGTCTTCAAATTATTTGAAAATCGAACCACTCTTGCAGTATGATATGAGAATGGTGAATGGCATCTAATCTTGAAGGTCAAACCGAAGATCAAGAACACTGAACATTTACCAGGAGAGGAATAGCATATCCAAGAGGAGAACGTACGACGTAGCTGGACTTCAAGGTACTTATGCTATCTCATATATCCTTCTAAGCACTGTCCAAATATCCGTCTAGGCACTGTCCATTATTTTCAGCATGACTTAGGCGTGAATTATTTACATGAGAATCATAAAACCTCGCTTGACTAGGGTCCCACACCTGTCAACACGGCTGAAAAGACACGGAAAAGAAGCAATTACCCAACTGTGGCACGTTAAGCTATAAATTAATGTTAAAACAAATTTTTTCACTGCATGATGGTTGATTTTACAATCTTACGTTTGTTGTGTTGCTCAAAAGCAGACTGGTTGAAGTAGAAAAACCACCACACGAATTAAATTTTGAATAAAGAGAACCCAAGGTATCAAGAAATAACAAAATTCCAAGGATTCCAAAATGCTCTGCCCTCTAGCGACTAGAGTTACATACTAAATTTTATTTTATAAGAAAATTTCTAAATTTCCTTTACAAGCTCCACCCTTTTTTTCTTCTGGATTCCTTTCAAGACCACCCTAGTTCTTCATAATTGGTTAATCTTCAACGTCCTACCACTTCCGGCGACGACATTTTAACGAATCAGGGTGTATGCTGAGAGCAGTCGTTACCACACACTGGTTATCGTTGTTCAGGTCAGAGATTGCTTGCATCATTGATTTTTGTTATCTTGCTCGGTTCCTTTTCTGTTTTACGAGTGTCGCATTTCAAACATCCTGTTTTGTGTTCCGTTTCTACCTCTCTCTCTCCTTCATCTACTATAACTCTACTAGCAGATTTTCCTAGCTAATATTTCCAACATAACTATTCCTACAGACTTCTGCACTGCTCTTCTTAACAATTGCTTTCAAGCTCTTAAGGTTAAGTTTAAGGGTTTAAACTCTTTGAAAACGGTAGTTTGTTACACCTATATCGATCACTAGCAAAAGAAATGTTAAGAGGATTTTGTTTTTGGAAAGGACTCCAGCAACTGGGGGAAGTAATTAGTTATGCTAAAACTATGACTATTCAAGGGTATGTCAAACTTACCATAAGTAAATTGAGTCGGTGCAGGGGATATTATATGCATGCATAGCTTCCTTGAAAGTTTATTTTGACTGGCAAATGATGGTTGCTTGGAAAATAGTTACAAATAATGGTTGCTCGGGAACTTTTTAATATTTTTTTTACTTGGTCTTTGTAGATTTTACAAAGTTCTTAGTATTTATTTCTTTGTATATTCTTTGTAGATTTTACGAAGTTGTCGTTAGGCCTACACTGTGAGTGAAAGTTAATTTCCCTATTAGTAATTTCAGAATCACAACTGAATGTATGAGAGCAATATTATTTTTAGCTTTCTATTAAAGTCAACTTCTATTTTAGTTAAGCATTTAAATTTTAAATTAAAGTGCAATCTGGGAGAGGGAAGTCGCCTGTACTTCCCTGGAACTAGTTTGTATTGTGGTCAATGCCAGGCATTGTACAATTTTACAAAGCTTTATCCCAGATTAGCCGTAAGTTAATTTAATGTTTGTTTTTCATTTCTGTAAGCAGAATCATTAAAAGGTAAATTCAAGCCATTTAATTAGTGGGTGAGTTTTCGTTTAGCACTACTAGCCTCGGATTTGCTCTAATCAGAACTTTATTTTGTTCGATGTTTCCAGAGCTAAGTTATGTTGTAATGTGTAGTGGGTTTTTGTAAGGTAGAGAGTTCGAGTTATATGATCACTTACCTGCTTCTTCTCCTTGATAATTAGTTCTGCAGTCTGGTTCTATGTTTAAATTTATGCTTCTTCTTAATGTTAGTTCTGGATTAGTCATCTTTGTAGTCTTAGTCTCTCAGGAGAAGTTTGAATGAGACAAACGGCAGAGTTTCTTTCTTTACTGTAGTAAAGAGTACAAGTACAAGTTACAACTATAAAGCTTATAAATCTCTTTTGGACCCTAGCAATATTTCTACTTCTTTTCTGAACGATGGCTGCCAGTCCTCTCGGTGCTTCTTCTCTCCTTCGCAAATTTTAGCCACCCTCCCTCGGTTCGAATTCGGCATCACCTCTTAGGCCGTGTGGATCTGCTTCTCCGCCCAACTGGATTCTTGATTCGTGGAGCAATCTTCCTTATCTTTTCCCCATCCCATTTTAGTGGGGTTAACATGTTAATTCCTCCTTTCCAGGCGGAGTCAATAATCTAACATGTTAATACCTCTACTGGAAGCGGAGCTGCATTCTTGCTAGAATTTGGTGCGAGGTCACCGGTCAAAGATTTTATGACCGTCTTAAGATTGTAATTGCGATGGTGATATGATTCAACTTCCTGTGACTAAGGTTTTGCTGATCAAATTCTGGCTCACAGACCAAAGCTCAATTCTCTCTCTCTCTTCCTCTTTCTCTCTCTCGTTGGTTTCACTATACATGCTCTGATTATTCTCTCTCCTTCTGCTTCTCTTTCCCTTTCTCATTATTTTCACTGTACTTTGATTATTCTCTCTCTTTGTTATTACGCTACCCTATCTACTATTATTTCTTATAACTATCATTACATCACTCGGTCACCTACCAAACATTGTCTTCAATGTTTAATATCTATAAATCTAAATGAAAAAAAATGGATATACAAGAAAATTATTAAAGAGTACAACAAAATACGCATCAAAATTGCTCTCCCAACTCTGGAAGAAAGGATAAGTGTAATAAAATCGTAAAAAAAATCATAGCAAATGTTAAACATATCAAAAATTTAAAATGCATTAAATCATAAGCATAATAAAATGAAAACTCGAATAAAATATCTGAAAAAAAAAACTTAGAAATGATGTGGATATAAATGTCAATTAAAGATAATTTCTTTTCATTTTCTATCAGTTATCCCTTGTATCTTTCTGATAATCAAATGCCTCACTGTGATGACAAACAAAGCAATAGTGACTATTATTACCAGCAGATTTACCAAGTGAAAGAAATGGTGCAATCTGTGTTTCGTATACAAGTAATTTCATCCACATAATTCAAGTTCTCAAGTTCCTTTAATTCTAACTGACACAATTTTAAACTCATCTATTGCAAATGTGTAATTCTTATATGGCACATGTTTTGTTGATATGGTATTTAAAAAAGAAAGGTGTGGTTCATAGTATATGTGATTTTTGTAAAACTAACTTACATGATGTTGCAAGAGACTTGATATTCTTAAATTTCAGTTGGGTGGTGACATTAGGACAAGTGACTGTGGCTATAACAGTATCTAATGAAAATACAAAAAAGTATTCATTAACTTAGGTACTTGATTCAAATGACTTATTAAATGACTGTGTACACACATCCTTTTCTTGATTTTATTTTCAAATAAACTCTTGGAAGCAGGGATGATCAGTTGGTAGTCTTATGTAAGTTATCACTATCACATATTATACTCTTTTTCCTTCAAAAATTACACATTCATTGAAATTGTCATCAGTTAAAAAGGCTAATATTAATCCATGTTCTTCCAATGCAAAATGAGTACTAAGGCCCTTTCTAATAATGATCTGATTTTCAATATACATAGGAAAGGGATAAACAGAATTAGAACACTTTGAAATTTCGTATTTAAAGGTAGAACTAAAATAATTCTGTCATGAATTACTTTGGCACTTATCAAATTACAGAACATGAGAATATCTTCGACTAAATAAAAGGTGCGCAATGTTCCTCAATTAATATAAACTATTAAGTCTTCTAATTCTTTTGGAGTGATTAGTGTTGGGCTCAAAATTACCTTTGTAAGCAAGTAAGACAGCATTGAGCATGTCTTTATGTTCTTGTAACACCACTTCACTTTCAGTGGAAAGGATTTAAAAACTTAGAATTTTTCTATCTTATTGGGTTCTTTTGTTGCATTCAGATTTACTTGACTTATGAAGGCTTTCAATTTTTCTATTGTTCTGCATTTTGATTGTGAGAGGTAATCACTTTATTTTTCACTGTACCAGTTGCGGCTGCCCACTTTTCCAGTCTGTCAATTACTTCCTTTCTTGTTCTACACTTGTTTCGGTAGCAACTCAAAACAACTGATTTACAGCAGTTCCAATGAAGGGTAAGGGGATCTTTTGGACCTTGATCTCAGTGTGTTATCTATGTTCATGCTCAGCTTTTCCAATAATGACATGACACAGTTATTATCACCCTTCTATAGGATTGCTTTCATACCATTTTGGATATCTCTTAGTTCACTTTCACGTTTGAGGACTGTGGAAATATCTATACTAACTATTCCAAGTTCCTTGATCATTTTGACTTTCCATGTCTTTTTAACAGGGCACCTTTTCTTATCTCCACTTCTGAAGATATGAGTCCAATTAAAACTAGTGCAATGATGAGCCGCATGTTTGCCTCTGCAAAAATTAGACTTAACTAGATTTTCTTTACATATAGACACATTAATTGCACTGCATAAATCAACAGTTATGATATTTTCAGTCCAACACTATTACATATTACTATATACACATTTTTGCCTCTTTTCAGTTTCTTAGGTCATATCTCGTTGAAATTGGATTTTCTACAGTATTTTTCTTTCTTATGTTATCTATATCTTCAGTAGACCATGGATCTGTTTTCACTACCTTTACATGATTCCAGTGAACTACCTTTTCCTTCATATCACTTTTATTTATTACTCTGTATTTGTGTAATTTAACACTTCTATTACTCTATATGGCCCAGTGACTTTGAGAGAAACTTTTACATTTGGACCTTCTGGTACATGATTCTTAACATAAATTTGAGTTCCCACTGTAATGTCTGGTTTAGTGGTATTTTTGTCATAGCATTTTTCTTCAGTCTTATGTATATACCTAATTCACTGATCAAAGTTAACAGAAGTATATTAGCTTTAGGAAACACCCCAACGTTTGTTTCTTTTGTCCGTTGCGAGAATGGAACACTGGTCCTTTAGTTTGAGGAGAGAGAGAGAGAGAGAGAGAGAGAGAGAGAGAGAGAGAGAGAGAGAGAGAGAGAGAGAGAGAGATTTACTGGTATTTCTATTCTCAAAGAGACAGATGATCGCCAAGAAGAATAGTTACCTTTCATACAGTCAAGCAATATCGAGTAATTCTAGTGCGAAATGATCCCCTCGAGACTTTTAATGACGTCCTTAATGGCCTTTCACTGTCTAGCCAAACGTTCGGAGATTCGCTCATGCATAAAATAGTCTCACTTAAAGGTCAGAATCGGGAACAGAAAAACTCCATTTTCATTTTGGTAAAAGATGCTGTCATTAGTCTTAACATAATCTAAAAACTTTTTATTTCTCATAGTGGAATAAAAATTCGCAAATTAAATTTGATGAATGGAATGGAGAAG